>NW_016157411.1:104400-125720 GCF_001687245.7 Rhagoletis zephyria | reverse complement strand
GAATTGTTGCAAGCATCAATTTTGAATAAATTAGCTTTAATATTTACTGATTTATCGAAGATTTTGTATTTCTCTAAATTACCGTTATATGGGATGTGGGCGTGGTTGTCGTCCGATTTTTAGAAGTTTCGGCCATTTAGTATGCTGTATCAAGGCCAACAACTGGGCGTGGCTACGTCTATTTTCCAAAAATTTATAATATTCTTATTTTCCCTCTAAAATGTATTATAAATATCAATTTTGAGTGAATAATCTTCAGTAGTTACTAAAATATCGCAGTTTTCGTATTTCTGAAAATTACCGTTATATGGGAAGTGGGCGTGGTTACAGTCCGATTTCGCCCATCAAATCATTTCAAATACCAACCTACCTTGGATAAATGGAAACCTACATACTAAATTTCGATTAGATATCTCAAGTTTTGCCCGAGTTATCGTTTACAAGGACAGACGGACAGACGGGCAGACGAACGGACAGACAGACATGGCTTAATCGACATCTCTATTCATTCTGAGCATTTATGTATACATTTGTCTATATCTATCTCGATTCGTTTTGGCTGTTACAAACAACCGTTATGTGAACAAAGTTAATATACCCTTGTGCGCAAGTGCGCTCGGGTATAAAATTGGGTTTAGCTTCTGACACTTTCACTAGAAGTATTGTATTCAATAACGAAAGGATGCCTTAAGTCCTTTGATCTGGTATAAAGAACTATAGAATCGGGTAACTAAGAAATTTGCAAAGTTGGCAAACTTTTCCTAAATTTGTAAACTAATGTAAATAGTCAGTGATAGTGAAACTTTCGTTCCCTTACCGCTCACCAGATAGTGATAGTGAAAATTCTCTAGCGTCCTTAAATTTCGAAATATTGCAGTTTCAAGCATTTCTGAAAGTTGCCGTTATATGAAAAGCGACCGTAATTGTAGTCCGATTTCAATAATTTTCAACGTTTTGCTTTTATGTTTGGTACAATTGGTAGAACGGTTACCGAGATACATATATGTGATCATAAGTGGGCGGTGCCACGCCCATTTTCCAAAATTTTACCATAAACGTATTTCTTTGTAAAGAATTGTTGCAAGCTCAATTTTGAATAAATTAGCTTTAATATTTACTGATTTATCGAAGACTTTGTATTTCTCTAAATTACCGTTATATAGGATGTGGGCGTGGTTATTGTCCGATTTTTTACATTTTCGGCCATTTAGTATGCTGTACCAAGACCAACAACTGTGCCAAGTTTGGAAGAAATTGGTGCAGCGGTTATTAAGATATACCCATGTATTTTTTTATTTTGGTTTAATTTTTTTGTAATGTTAATAGGGACTCTATAATAATAAAATGTATTAGTGAGGATAGCTGGTAGAATTGCCAAGAACCACCCCAGCCACTGAAGACTAGCCTAGATCAATGGGTCCCGTCCGGCTTTCTACACGCTAACAAAGTAATTTTTAAATCTATTTAAACTTTCCCACTAGGAAGACCTCTGCTCAGCTGCTGTCAGCTAAGATCGACCATTACATTTTTTAGCGCCCAACGTGGGGCAACGCAAGTATGGAAGTATAAAAGCATTTTTGTNCATTTTTGCTAAACGAACTTCTTTGTTAAAGATCCGAAAACGAAAATATTCTGACTTGTTTTGCTCTGTAATCCGGTAGTAATAAAGTTCAATTCCAACAGTAAATACAGATTTTTCTTTTGTTCAAGGTTCTTGGATTTGATAGAAGGATTTTTCAGTATAGGGTTCTTAACCAAATATTGTAACCTCTTGAAAAGTTTCTGGAGTCTGGACAATAATATAGTTTTGGCCAAGTGCATTTAGGAAATTGATTTGTTATATTGTATGATTCATTTGTTCTTTTCTGGTAGGATTTTTCTAAATGTTTTTGGCATTGACTCCGAAAATGTTTACCACCGGAAACCGAACCTTAATTTAAAATAAAATTGTTTTTGTAACAATCGCTGGACTTTTTGCATTTAGGCCTTCGCTCCAGATGGCAAACTNTTACCACCGGAAACCGAACCTTAATTTAAAATAAAATTGTTTTTGTAACATTCGCTGGACTTTTTGCATTTAGGCCTTCGCTCCAGATGGCAAACTGCGAAGAAGTTAACCATTTCTTTCGTGGTAGTCGTATTTATTATTGTTAGTTTGATTCGTTCTTATTTTTTGCTTATAACGTTTTTTTTTTTCTTTCTAAAATACTGGAATGCGGACTCCGACTCAGAGAAAACCTCAGAAATTCCGTCCGAAAGTTAGAAAGCAACGTCTGTGTTTATTTTTTTTCTCGCTTTATTAAGTTAAATCATTAGCCCAATTTTTATTTTCCATCTCTTTCAACTCAACAAAAATTTTCAGTACAAACCTACATTACCTGAAAAAACCACCAGTTTTACCGGCGAGGAAACGATATCCTACAGTCAGATATTTTTGATTTTTTTTTTTTACATTTGGNGTAACCCCGAGATAAACAATCGAAATCCGAGTGCTGAAGTAGACTACAATCGTGTATCTCAAATCGTTGAAGAAAGTGTTACTAGAATGTTGGCTGGATTAAATCTGAATCAGTTGAGGACTGCGAATCAGTCATACAGTTGTCAGTCTGAGCGAAATTTTAGGGATAGTAGCCAAGGTAACATTCACAGTAGTCAAAGTTTTCGTCTAGATAAAGTAGTTAATATTATACAGAATTGGACGGTTGAAGAATTTTTGTATCGGGTTGGAGCCCTCACTTGTGCTCATTTAAACGGTGACTTCAATTTACTTTNTAAACGAACTTCTTTGTTAAAGATCCGAAAACGAAAATATTCTGACTTGTTTTGCTCTGTAATCCGGTAGTAATAAAGTTCAATTCCAACAGTAAATACAGATTTTTCTTTTGTTCAAGGTTCTTGGATTTGATAGAAGGATTTTTCAGTATAGGGTTCTTAACCAAATATTGTAACCTCTTGAAAAGTTTCTGGAGTCTGGACAATAATATAGTTTTGGCCAAGTGCATTTAGGAAATTGATTTGTTATATTGTATGATTCATTTGTTCTTTTCTGGTAGGATTTTTCTAAATGTTTTTGGCATTGACTNGCGAAGAAGTTAACCATTTCCTTCGTGGTAGTCGTATTTATTATTGTTAGTTTGATTCGTTCTTATTTTTTGCTTATAACGTTTTTTTTTTTTCTTTCTAAAATACTGGAATGCGGACTCCGACTCAGAGAAAACCTCAGAAATTCCGTCCGAAAGTTAGAAAGCAACGTCTGTGTTTATTTTTTTTCTCGCTTTATTAAGTTAAATCATTAGCCCAATTTTTATTTTCCATCTCTTTCAACTCAACAAAAATTTTCAGTACAAACCTACATTACCTGAAAAAACCACCAGTTTTACCGGCGAGGAAACGATATCCTACAGTCAGATATTTTTGATTTTTTTTTTTTTACATTTGGAATGATTTTCAAAATGCCATTTACACGGAGTAATGAAAATCTTCCCGCACTGTCGGCCGTTGCCAACGAGACATGCGATTGCACAATTTGGCAGCAAATTATGACCGAAAGCGATGATTGNAATCAGATATTTTTGATTTTTTTTTACATTTGGAAGGGTGTTCAAAATGCCAGTTACACGGAGTAATGAAAATCTTCCCGGACTGTCGGCCGTTGCCATCGAGGCATGCAATTGCACAATTTGTCAGCAAATTATGACCGAAAGCGATGATTGTGTTATCACTTTATGTAATCACGTGTACCATAGAGAATGTATTTCGAAATGGCTGAAAGAACAGAATGAGTGTCCTTGTTGTAAAAGGCTCTGTCACATCAAGGATTGCTTACCGATAACAATTAAAGAGCAAGGTCAAACTTTGCAAAACAAACCAGGTTCCAATTATCGAAAACGTGAAGCAGGACATAGGCAAGTAACCCGTAGTTATCGTAGTACCCATAGTCCCGCATCTAAGTCGCTAAACGAAGGCAAATGTCTCTGCCTTTAATTGATGCAGATGCAGATAGTAGCCTTGCGTTTAACGTGAATCAAACCCCAGTAACCCCGAGATAAACAATCGAAATCCGAGTGCTGAAGTAGACTACAATCGTGTATCTCAAATCGTTGAAGAAAGTGTTACTAGAATGTTGGCTGGATTAAATCTGAATCAGTTGAGGACTGCGAATCAGTCATACAGTTGTCAGTCTGAGCGAAATTTTAGGGATAGTAGCCAAGGTAACATTCACAGTAGTCAAAGTTTTCGTCTAGATAAAGTAGTTAATATTATACAGAATTGGACGGTTGAAGAATTTTTGTATCGGGTTGGAGCCCTCACTTGTGCTCATTTAAACGGTGACTTCAATTTACTTTGTAAGCACATACCTCTTCTTCTTACCGGAAAGACAAGAGATTGGTACTCGCGTTTCCATAAACAGAATAATGTCATTGAATGGCAAGATTTTTGCGCGGCAATTAGGTTTCAATATAAAGACTAAAATTCATTTTTTTAGTTCAAAAATTATTTATTTAAATCTATATCACACTTTAATGAAAAGCCGAGGATTGCTTAAATGATTTTCTCCCACAAATAGTTTATTAACTGCAAAAAAGTGAAAAAGATAATTCTTTATGAGTTCGAAATTTCGGAGATTTATTTCGATATTTTCGAATATCGCGACGAAAAAAATAGGTCGCCTCCTTTTTTCGTTTAAGAAAGTAAAAATATATTTAACACTAATAAAAATATTGCGGTGTAAATATTGTATGGAACTACCCTTTTATTTGGTAGCAGTCCTGTCATTTGCTAATTTTCGAGTGAAGTCTTTCGGAGTGATTTGGGAGGAAAATTGAAGTGATATCGTAGTGACTATTTTGCAACACAATTCTGGCCGTGAGGTTATTCGATTTAATTTTTATATTATCTGATTGGTCAATCGATTATCTTTTATATTAAATTACTTCAATAAACAAGCATATATGCACCGATTCCAAATATTTATTAGGCGCCTTTTCAATAATATTTTGCGTTACAGTTTAACAAGAATTGGTTTCCTACGTTCTTTCGTTTGTGGCTAATGGCCAGATGCGCCGGCGCTATTTAAGACGCCGGCGTCGCCGCCGCCGCCGATTATTTCTAAGATTAACGACGTCGTCGCAATATATATCGGCGTAAACCTCTACTGCATACTCAGAATCCTTCTACGAAATTTAATTAAAAAAGCTCTGAATGAAAATGCATATACCTGACCCTGGGTTTGTTCTATGGTAATTAAAAACAACTTTTATTGAAATATTTTTCAATAGCTGGCTTTCCGCTGGCTCTCCTCGTTAAACCATTTCGGTTTTAAAGCTACTTTAGTCCTCTTTCAGTTAATACCAAACTTGTTTAATTTGGATAAGCGGTTTGTTTATTATTAGGAAAATACTTTTATTTTCCACTTAAAAATATCTGGCCAAGTTTAACTATTGAAAAAAGTAACTGTTATTTACGGTCCCTGATAGAATGAACTATATTTTTATAAAAAAGTAACCAAAATTAAATAACAACAAAAATGAAAATATTTAGATATAAATGCATATTTTGTATTAGTATTTTAAATACTTGTAATAATGAATAATGAACAAAAGAAAAAGTGTTTTAAAATACAAAGTATATTTACTATTAAAAAGTATTTAAAATACAAATAAAAAATACTCTTGTAAAAAAATATTTAAATACAAAATACAAATACGTATTTTGTACTTGTATATTAAGTACTTGTGTTTGTACTTACTTAGTAAGTAGCACATTTCATCTTTCCTCACCGAGCTTTCTTATCGAGGCACAGCAAATTGTTTTTGGAATACATAAGTTCACGCAAAGTTTATTCGTCCTGTTCTCCTGACATAGATTTCGTTTAGCTGCATTCTCTACCCGTATTGTCATAGTACTGGTTATAGTAAATCTTGCTAGAGTCCGCTGAATAAATAGTCTGTCCGTATTAGGTCTTTTTCAGGATTTCAAGAAGTAACAAGTTAGAACAACTCTTTTCTATAAACATACATATTACGTGCGCAAGTTCATATCAGACCCTGAACTGATTTCATCAGCAAACAGATATTTTTTGGAACAGCAATATACTAAAAATAAAAAGTTTCTTTTTATGTAAAATTTCGGCTCTTTCAGGATAAAATGCGAAGAGGGTGAGCATATCAATCAAGTCGATCAGCAGAGCAATAAAAGCGCCGAAGATAATCTCGCAGAAGTAGATGGTCGTAGTCCAATAGGGCATTTAATGTATCCTGAACGACTGGATTTGCATACTTTTAATTCTTTAAAGGATAATGAAATCGTTAACTTTTTTAATGAAGTTACCATGGAGTTTTGTATACCTTTCGAAAATATCGAATTGGGAAATCTTATTGGGGAAGGAGAATTTGGGTCCGTTTATCGAGGAAGATTAAAAGGACATAAGCCTGGACATATTGACAATAATTTCAATGGGGATGTAGCAATCAAAACATTGCATAAAGAACATTGTCGCGCTAGTAAAAATGACTTTTTGCGAGAGGCATCTGTGATGATTCGTTTAAATCATCATTGTATTGTGCAGCTAATTGGAGTATCTAAGATGGAAACATTAATTATGATACAAGAGTTGGTCCCTCTTGGCTCGATGTTGACTTTTATAAAAGCAAATCGAACAAAAATTGATCCAAATCGCGAGTTAAAACTATGGGCATCGCAGATAGCTTGCGGTATATAAAATTAAATAAAAACATAAACAATATTAATTATAATTTCCTCAGGAATGCTATATTTGGAGACCCATCATTTTGTACATCGCGATTTGGCAGCGCGGAACATTCTATTAGCATCGTTTCATCAAGCAAAAATAGGTGACTTTGGTTTATCTCGAGCTTTGGGGTCGGAACATGATTTCTATGAAGCACAGCATGGTGGAAAATGGCCTATTAAATGGTAATTTAACTTTTTTATTTATTTATTTCATATTAATAATAATTTCACACAAATTTTTAAAAAAGGTATGCTCCCGAGAGCTATAAAAATGGAATTTTTTCACATTCAAGTGACGTATGGTCCTATGGTGTAACATTGTGGGAAATGTTTTCACTAGGGGAAGCGCCCTATGGAGAAGTGCTTGGTTCTGAAGTTGTACAACTAATTGAGGATGGAAAACGTCTGCCGCAACCGTTGCCCTGCCCTACGAATGTATATAACGTTATGGAAAATTGCTGGCAATATAATCCAAAAGATCGCCCTTCTTTTACTTTTTTGACAGAGTTTTTCATTAAAGATCCGAGCTATCAAAATTTAAACGAATTAGTTAAAACAAGAAGTATTAGTTAGAGTGTAAGTTTAAAGTGGGTGCACATATTACTTTAAGTATGTTGCAGAATAATTTCATGAAATTATTTAGGAACCATTGGCATTTAGTTAAGTGTTATGTAAAGTAATAAAAAAAGTAAAGAAGTAAAGGCGTAAACATAGTTAACGGCGAAAACGCGACGTGTGTGATTTACCGCTTGAGAGTTGGCGTCGCTGTAGTACCTGACCCCTTATTTAAATCGTCTTGTAAAAACACTGTGCGACAGTCAAAAAATTACACGAACGCGGTATGCCAATTATGAACAAGTAAGAGCTCTAGAATATTGGACCCGCTGCCGTTTTGTCCCAAAATGCCACAATTTTGATTACAATGTATTGAAGTATCCCTTACCAGAGAACGTTTATAAATGAGAAGGCGCATTTTCAGGGTGAACCAATTGCTACCAGAAATTTTGGGGTGCGGCCGACCAAATACACCACTCATCGACGAAATGCACCACTCGTTGACCAAATGCACCACTCGTCGACGGACGGTGTCGGCTGCCACCATACCAAAAATTTTTCCGTCTCACCACACTTCGGCCAAATTTAGCATAGTTCAAAGCAAAATGAAAAAATAAGAACGAAACAGGAAAGAGGAACAGAAATATAATAAGCACTAGGCAGAGGGGATGCTTGCGGAGGCGAGCGTGTAGCATAGTTTAAAGCAAAATGAAAAATAAAAACGAATAACAAAAGAGAAACAGAAATCTAATAAGTACTTGGCAGAGGGGGTGCTTGCGGAGGCAGGTGCGTGCTTGTGTCGGATCAAAACAAACTCTAAAATAAAAATGGAAGTACGGAAAGAAGCGGAGAAACGGGGAAAGGAGCGGGCTTTTGTACATTTCCTTGCTTGCCGAAAATATGATATTTGCGTGAAATCGATTTGCTGATTGCAAATTGATTTTTGCAAACATGTATGAATTTTTCTATTTCAGCTATGTTGATAAAATTTTCAAAGGCAATTTTTTGACTTTTTTCCGCAATTATCTAAGTCATGTAAAGTGGACCTTTTTAGATAAAACTATTTTATTACAATTTAATGAAACATATGTATGTATGTATATATTTACTTATGCACATACACATATATACGTACATACATATACATATCTATGAATCGTACCTGATTTTGTNAAAGAAGCGGAGAAACGGGGAAAGGAGCGGGCTTTTGTACATTTGCTTGCTTGCCGAAAATATGATATTTGCGTGAAATCGATTTGCTGATTGCAAATTGATTTTTGCAAACATGTATGAATTTTTCTATTTCAGCTATGTTGATAAAACTTTCAAAGGCAATTTTTTGACTTTTTTCCGCAATTATCTAAGTCATGTAAAGTGGACCTTTTTAGATAAAACTATTTTATTACAATTTAATGAAACATATGTATGTATGTATATATTTACTTATGCACATACACATATATACGTACATACATATACATATCTATGAATCGTACCTGATTTTGTTGATTGCAAATTGATTTTTGCAAACATGTATGAATTTTTCTATTTCAGCAAAACATGTATGCATTTTTCTATTTCAGCTAACTTGATAAGATTTTCTGAGGGAATATTTTCCACAATCCATACGTACATACACATATCTATCCACATATATATACGTACATTAGGGCGGGTCAATTTTTTTTTTCGACATCGTTCCTAGCAGATTCGTATTCTACATAAAATTCTAGAAAAAAAAGCCCTTTAGACCATAGCTCTAGAATCAATTTCGAGCCTGCGCAATTTTAATCATAATCAGATTAATATTTACTAAAGTGTTAGGAATGTTTTTTTTGTAATAATGAGTTGTGCAAGATGGCGCTTCAAAGCAAATCTACTATATATTTGTGGAAGTATGTATGCATGTATGTACCAGGTTGCAGCCTGAACGGATGTACAGAATCGAATAAAATTTTGCCAAAGTATTGCCATTACTCCTGGACCTATAATAGGGTAAAAAAATTGAAACTCTCCGAGGGGGGGAGGGGGATGAGGTATACCTCCCATAGTGAACATTTTTAATCAGCTCTAACTTCGGATTTATAGTCACATGAACTCGAAATTTGAAATGCGCAGATACCTATGGTAGGTGCTTATGGAAAGATATATGTATATAAATGAGTTTGTAAAAAGGGGCGTGGCACATCTTATAAGTGTGGAATCTTTTATCAGCTATAACAGCATGCAGTATTAGTGATCTCATTGTATTGCATTTTGAAGATTTGTTATAATTTATCAAAGTTAAATTCAAATAAATTATAGATGATATGAAGTTCACCGGGTCATCTTCTAGTCTTTAATATATACTCAGTTAATATACGGATTAATATTTACTAAAGTGTTACGAACGTTATTTTTTTAATACAATAAGAAAAAAATAACTATAATTTAAAGGAGTGACACACAATGGCTAGAGTCGTCGCATGTGTGTATTCTTTCATATACATATATATGGGCCGTTCTTACGGTTTATATATTTTTCATCCACTCGCTTATTCCTTACCGAAAATTTTAAATAAAAATTTAACAAGTTTTAACCGCTGATACAGTACAGGTAGCAGTTTAAAATGGGTAACTGGGTAAACTTTATAAAGAAAACATATTCTCTGGCTAAATTAATAAGCCTGCCCGGATAACATAAAATCCCAAGCTTGATAAACATTTGGTGTTATAAAAGTTTTATAAAGCTCTACTTGTAATTAGGAAAAATGCCGAAAAAAATTATAAAATTGATTCATTGATTGATTGATTGATAAAAATAGAGAGTGAGTTATGGCTATGACAATAGAAACTAGAAAAAAGATACCTCGTGTTGAAAGCAAAAAGGATCTAAAACCAAAAAAAAAAATAAATACATTGTTAATCATAAAAAAAAGTATGATTCGAAAAATAATTTGAAATATTGTAAATTTTTTTTTGGTTTTTTAAAGTTAAGGGTAAATAAACCCTTAAACTTACAGTAACGAACAAAAGTATTGGCACAGTAAATTTTACGCAATATAGGCAAAGTATTTTTTAGAAAAATTCCAAGTATGCAGTTTAATAATCCATTCAATTTTAGTTTATCAAAGTGCAGGTTTGAAGTTGCTTGAAAATCTGAATATAAAATTGCAAATTAGTATGCAGATTTATTGAATTTTCCTGAGTTTTTCACAAAGTTTACACATTTGATTTTTATGTGTTTTAGTGTAGTATGAACTATGTTTTTATAAAAAATTATCGGAAATAAATTAAAAATTTTGCATATATGTAATGCGAAAATTTACTGTGCCAAAACTTTTGTTCGACACTGTACATATAAAAAAATACATACAGTAACTTCTCCCGTTACAATAGTAAAAAATATGTAATTTGCTTTGTAGTGCAATCTTGCGGTTCTTTAAATAAAAAATAGATATCAGAAATTAATTTTTCGTATCAATAAGCTCCCAAGCACAGGTTTGTATTAAAAAAAATATATCCGTAACACTTTATTAAATATTAATCTGCATATTTTATCAATTCGTCGGAATATGTTTTTATGTATGTTACCGCGTAACTTTGGACTACGTTATCCGTTTTCTATAATTCTTTTTGAAAGGAAAGGTGGTTCCTCAGAGGTAGTCTCCTACTAATTGAGTGTAGATCCGATAATTGGGCCATGAAGAAAATAACGGTACTTTTAAATTTGTATATGAGAATTGAAGTCGGTTTTGTTTTTTTGTTTAAATTTTACTCCAGTGTCCACAGCTTCTATAAAAGAGTCGTAGGCCATATTTTTTTGTTAGTTCAATTGTGGAACATTTGTATGAACTGCTTCGGCTAATACTTCGGCTTTTGTTCTCTTTTTATATCGAGGCTGAGTGCATTGTTCGATGGGGTGATATCATTGCCAAACATGATAGTACTTTGTTTGCCATCAATAAACACTATCTTGACGGAGTTACAGTATTCCACATTGATGCGAGCCTCAAAAGTTTTGAACAATATTTGCGAGTATGGCTTTTAGTTTTTACCGCTCAGGTAGGTGGCAGGCCTATAGAGAATATTCCTTAATCAATAATTTTTCAAATACTTTTCGCTCGACACCTATATTATAATACATACTTTATCTTATTAACTTAATTGAATTAAATTTTCGAAATTGGTGGCAACTCGACTCAAAAATATTTTCAGTAGTAAGCCTTCTTAAACCCTTTTAATTTGATACCCATATTGCAATATTTAATTTATCTTATCAATTTTATTTAACTAAATTTTGAAACAGGTGGCAACCCCCCTCAAAAATATTTTTGCCTGTAAGCCTTCATAACCTCTTTCTTTTGACACCCATATTGCAATATCTAATTTATGTAATTAATTTACTTATATTGGGATTTTTAAACAGGTGGCAACTCTCTATTTTTTCTGGTTTTAACAATCCGGATATTATAAAAAACAAACCAAAAAAATAAAAATATTCAAATCGGTCAAGCTGTTTTCAAGTCTTAGCGAGGCTAACGGACAGCAATCCAATTTTATATATAAGATATCTTCTTTTAAAAATGCGCAGGCTCGAAATTGACTTTAGAGCTATGGTCTGGAGGAATTTTTTTCTTAGAATTTTATGAAGAATCCGAATATGCTAGGAACAATGTCGAAAAAAATCGATCCATACAAATTGACCCGCCCTAACGTACATACATATATCTATATATTGTAGCATTTCATGAAATTTCATCTATGTATACATGCGCAATAGGCTCTTTATAAGTTTCGTGATACATATGTATATACATAAATATGTACAAACGCGTATATATGTATGTATGTACATATGTCAATCACCTACAAATGAAAGTCTGTTTTGCATTGACATCGGTCCGTTTAAATACCGTTATTATAGTCTGATTGGGTAAGTATAAATGCGCGAAAATGAAAGATTATAAAGAAAAAATGCTAACGTCTTTCATACGGAAAAGTTTTCCGAGCCGTTCGGACGTGGTTTTTAAGCGAATTTTTTTTCCTGACCTTATCGCGCGCCCTAAATCGACGAGATGTCCAGCATTCGCCGCTGCGTAGCCCGGGACTGCCCCATCACCAGCTTGGACGCCAAACTGTATGCATGGCCACAGGATGAGGAGATAGCCCAGAAGTGGAGGCAAAACCTCCGGATTTCGCCAGACGCCCACATTGCCCCAACCAACACCTTCATTTGCGGCGCCCACTTTCCTCACTTCGCCGTTGGAAGCCAGCGACTGAAGCGTGGGGCGGTCCCAACCCTCAACCTTGGTAAGTTGTTTTCATTAAGTTTAGTGCATGGAGTTGATTAGTGAGTGCAGTGGACATATGTGTGTAGGAATATGTATGTACGTATGTATGTATATATACAATACAATGAGTGCATTCCAAAATAGTAAATATGCATACATATGGGCTATTCCATGGTGCTGGTGAAAGTGATTATGCTGTCAGCTGTTGTTATTTCTGCTTGTTTGTGAAATGAGCAAACGTTTGTGAAGACATTTATAAACGCGTTTCACTTAATTAATTAATTAATAATTGTATATTAAAGTATTACAAACGCATGCGAACCTTTTAAGGATAATATATTTGAGTAAATAAAAGTGATAACTGTAGTGTTATAATAAAATATAGTATTGTGAAAGTAATAAATATAGTTAAATAAGACCTCCATTAGTATCCGCACCGAGTTTCATAAAAAAATTCAGTATACTTTGCGAAGAATAGCAATTATTATTTTACGCGGAATAGCCCATATGTATGTATTATGCTTGTTTGTGTGTGTACATATGTATGTCATTTGCTCCTTTGTGTGTGTTCCAAAATTTTAAACGTGTGTGAATGTGTAAATGGGTGACACCGGCAGGTCCTTGTGACTAGTGAAAGTGATTATGTATAATTATTATGCCTGTTTTTGTATATACGGATAATTATTGATGAATTTAATAATTTATTGAGGAAGTGGATAGTTAAAATTAAGTCGGTACTTAAAGTTAGTTGTAGCTTTTTGCAATAATTTTTAATGGGTTTTTCGTCAAAAAATCTGCAACCAACTTTAAGTACCAGCTTTAGTGTGTTCAGTAAATTTTCCACTGATATGTAGCTTTAGTGTGTCCAGTGAATTATCTTCTGATATGTAGGAATGAAAATGTATGCATTTATTTATGTGAGTAGGTACCCTGCAAACCATTTTTTCAGAGTATTCTGCATTGTAAAGAAATTTTGAAGAATTCGTTAAGATTTAATTCGATTTTTTGCCGAATTTTCTAAAATGAAATAAATTACGCACACTTCCATTCTTTTATGAAATTTCGGAAGAAAATCTGTGAAGAAATGAAAATAATGCTGCTGTGTGAAGAATTTCTTGCAGACTTTTTCAGAATTTTCTTTATTTTTCGTAAAGAAATTTCTTTACGAGTTCGTGTCAACCACTTCATATAATTTTCTTTGAAGATTCGGAAAAAAATCGTTACAGAAATCAGATACTCCTGAAGATTTCGTTAAGATTTCGGGATATCGTGAATATTTTAAAGTTATCTGAAGAAAATCTGAAGAAATCGTATATTTATTTCTTCAAGCAAATTTACAACCAAGGCAAAATGTTTTTTAAAGCAACAGATATAATGAAAAATATTTCATATGAATTTTCTTGAGGTGGATTTCAAGCTTTTGCTGTAAATTTTCTTGAAGAAATAAATATACGAGCATATTTTTCCTTGAGGGATGCGAACTGATTTTAGAAATTTTTGGCCTTAGTCATAAAAAATAAAGTAGGTTTAAAGAGCTTTATAAAATGACGTTTTCATACATTTTTCAGTTTATAAACCTTTTTTAAAGCTACTTTATTTTTTATGAATAAGGCCATTTGACTTTAGAATTTTTTATTTATAAGCAAATATGGTACATTCAGTGATTTATGTGTTTCATAATATTTTATTTTATTTATTTTTTATTATAAATTATTTAGGACCAGAAGAAGATGTCGTTCTGANTTTGTTCGATGAGCTCGATTGTAAGAGATTAAATAATAAAAACCCATTGAAGGGTCCAATTTGGCGCGATTCTGTAGACAAGCTTAACAGGCTTAAGGACCATATTAAATTCATTTCGTCGATTCAACTTCCTAAAAATATGAATTCCTTGTGTTTTGCTGGTTTCNATGTCGTTCTGAAGCATTCTACTGAGGAGGCAAAGGGGTACCGCAGTTGCTGCGTTGAGGCGACGACCATGACGACCAGACCCTATTTGGCTTCCCGTAGACGGAAGTTGCCTTCAATAATTGGGCCTTAGTTTGTAATTTGAAAGTGTCATTTCTGCCAAATAAAAAAAATNGCTCAACTCAGGGCATTAATACGCATCCATCGGGCTCTGAAATTCAGTACATTGTTGCTCGCTTAATTTCTATGAAAATTTTGAGACGGAAATTTGAGATAAAAGGAACAAACTGCGAAGATGATGAAGATTTGGNGCTCCGATAAAGTCGGAAGGCGACTTGACACTCGAGCAATTCGAACAATTCTCTGATTTAGAAGTCAAAAGACAGCGCTTTGATGTTCGCGGCACTGAGGAGGGCCTTAGCAATGAACCTGGTTTCTGCGACCATGAGCCTTTCGCTCGGGCTGCGCGTATTTATCAGGGTAACGCGAGAAAGCAGAACATACATATTGAAGAGTTGCAAAACGAAAACGTCGCGTTAAACCAACAAATTGCTCGTTTGCAAACACACANAACTGAGTGGGTATTTGAAATATTGCGCATGCAGATGGCATGGTATAAGCCTTTATTTTCAGAAATATACTCATTCAGTAGGAATTCATGAACAAATTGTTAACGCGCTTATTAAAAAACAAATGAAGAATTTTCGGAATGGTTTTCAGAAGCGGGAGATTGTTTTGAGCACCGAAAGCAACTTCTGAATTCCATGGTAACCGTATTACTGTTTAAAAACGCGAAATGGTTGGCTGGAGATGAAGCCCAAGCAAACATGGAGCGTCTTAAACAGAATAAATTGAAAAGATTAAATGTAATAAAAAAAAAATATTGAAAGAAATGGCATTTTCAATTGCAAGCTAAGAGCCTATGAAATTGGAGGCAACATGCGACGGCAGCAGCTTTTTTCTCGTAAGTAAAATACACGAAAGTGTTCATATTATTACATTGACACATATACATAGTTATGTATCTAAAATGCTGATTTTTTCTTCTGTTTTCAGTTTTTTCTTCTATTTCCAGATTTTTTCTTCTATTTTCAGCTTTTTTTCTTCTATTTTCTTATGAAATTGAATATGAAATCTAAATTTTAATTTTCTTTTTCTATTTTCAGATTTTTTTCTTCTATTTTCAGATATTCCCTTATGTTTTTTCGTATATTTTCTTTTTTTCTAACATTTTTAATTTTGTAGTAGTTAACCGTAGTAGTAGTGCATGCCTTTTAAGTAGAATAATATACCTACATACATATATATGTGGATTGAGTTAGTAGTTACATATGTATGTAGGTGGTTAAATTTTATTTGCACACACGAGCCAAGTTTTTAAACTATTACCATACGATTTCAACCGAGTGGATTGAATCGTCGTATTAAAAACTGGTGAAAAATAAAAATGATCTTAAATGATCGTGTGAGAATTTGTCTTCATATGAGATGGCATATTCGTAATTCGTGTCCAACCAAAAGTTTTAGAAAAACAATTTTAATTTGTTTCATTTCAGTATTTATTTTTGTTATATTTTTTATTTTCTTTCAGTTTTTTAAACTTGTGTAAGAATTTCTCTGTATGTAGATAGTTTAAGAACTTACATTGAAAAATAAAATAAAAATATTACCTAAAATAACTTAAATTTGTCAACATAAGTAATTGTATGTATATTACATAAGTAAGTATATTTTTTGTACATCAATTTGTTGGCAACAGGAAATTCTTGCGCATGCAAAATGCCGTCGGCAAATGGAAATGAAAAAATTTGCCGATTGCGGATGCATACATTAGTGCAATTTAATGAATTGGTACAATTCATAGATATGTATATGTATGTACGTATATATGTGTATGTGCATAAGTAAATATATACACACATACATATGTTTCATTAAATTGTAATAAAGTAGTTTTATATAAAAAGGTCCACTTTACATAACTTTAGATAATTGCGGAAAAAACTCAAAAAAATTGCCTTAGAAAATCTTATCAACATAGCTGAAATAGAAAAATTCATACATGTTTGCAAAAATCAATTTGCAATCAGCAAATCGATTTCACGCAAATATCATATTTTCGGCAAGCAAGCAAATGTACAAAAGCCCGCTCCTTTCCCCGTTTCAGCGCTTCTTTCTGTACACTTGTCGTTCTGACTTCCATTTTTATTTTAGAGTTTGTTTTGATCCGACACAAGCACGCGCCTGCCTCCGCAATCACCCCCTCTGCCAAGTACTTATTAGATTTCTGTTTATCTTTTGTTATTCGTTTTTATTTTTCATTTTGCTTTAAGCTATGCTACACGCTCGCCTAAGCAAGCATCCCCTCTGCCTAGTGCTTATTATATTTCTGTTCCTCTTTCCTGTTTTGTTCTTATTTTTTCATTTTGCTTTGAACTATGGTGAATTTGGCGGAAGTGTGGTGAGACGGAAAAATTTTTGGTATGGTGGCAGCCGACACCGTCCGTCGACGAGTGGTGCATTTGGTCAACGAGTGGTGCATTTCGTCGACGAGTGGTATATTTGGTCGACCGCACCCCAAAATTTCTGGCAGCAATTAGTTCACACTGAAAATGCGCCTTCTCATTTATAAACGTTCTCTGCCCTTACTTGTTCTCAAGTTGATCTACACTATTTGAAAAATTTCGAATAAAACTACAGTTACTATTAATCTTGTCCTTGTGTTGAAGGGATTCAAGGGTAACGTTATTTTACACACTTTAAAGGTAATCTTCGTATTTTTTATCTCCCATATTTTGTATGAAAAATGTTGCATGCGGGATCGCTAAACTACTTTTATGATGAACCTTAGCAATCAATCAGTCTCTATATATGAGGCGATTCACGTCAAATGTTCCAAGCGCGCTGAGCGGTGCAAAACAAGCTATTTTTCGACTACCTGGGAATTAGACAGAAAATGAAAACAATAATTCGAAAACTATGATTTCTATAGATTTTTATACGGGCTATCCGATGGTACTATGCGTTTTCCAAAATTTTCCCATTTTCATGGTGAAAATTCTGAATAAAAATGTATTTGTAATTTTTCTCAATTATGGTCATTTTTAATGTGGAAGATTAGTTCGGTGTTTTAATGTTTATAATGAATCGATGTTATTGCCTAATAGACATAGAACAAGATATGAAATTTGTTTAATGTGAACATATGTAATTTATGTGCAACCCAGTTTTAATCTCGCTTTGCTTCGCTGTGCGCTTGCTCCGTTATTATTTGAAGTATAAATACGTAACTTTTCGCCAAACGGAACCATTTTGCTTAAATTATATTGGACCACGCGTTGCAAGCGGGAGCGAAAACTGGGGTAAGTGTGGAAATATGTATTTTTTTCCTTTACCATCACCCCTATTGCGAATGTCGATTGGCAGTAGATAAACGACTATTAAGCGATTGTCGATTATGGATGCTATTGTGAGTGTCGCTTAGTCGCTCAATTAGCGACTGTGAATGCTTTTTGATCGCTCTTCCTTCTATTGCTGTTTTTTAGTCGTTGGAATTTGCGTATATAAAACTTACATGAGAAAGTGGTACTATAATGGATAAAAAGTAAGTAAGTGATCTGTAAGTTGTAAAAAACTGTGAAATATACATATGTATGTATGTGTCTGAATTACAGATCAAAAATTGTAAGCAACAAAAGGCAACTTGCGCGGTTGGTCGAGCTGATGCTGGAGAATGAGGACATAGGCAAAGGAATTTTCGGAAAGAGTAGGGGAGGAAGCTCTACTTCTATTGTGAAAGATATACAACTCCGGCTACGCCATCCACAATGTTTTTGCGCAAAACCAACATCAAAATTTACAAAAACCTGCATAATATATTAATTAACTAGTGCTCGGAAATTTGAAATCTTTAAATCTTTAATCTTTAAATTAAAGTTTAATTCTTTCACTACACTTGTATGTTAAAGTTTTTAAACTCGGGTCACGTGTTTGGACACAAATACCCAACATCATTGTACAAATAACTAAACCGTACCGTATTTATTAAACTTCCATAAAGTTTATTAATGAGAATTCTTAATTTGTTGGTTTTGCCGGCTCAGGTCGAGGGTTTATTAATGAGGAAAACAGATTTTCCTGCAAATCCTGTAAAACCTATAAACAGTGAAGCATCGGGAACGCAACTTCTATTCATCACAAATTTATGTAGGTACATACACTTCATCTTCCAACTCCAAGGGATCCGACGAATCTCGAAATTCCCTCTTTGCTTTAGCCAACTCTACTAATCTATTAGCATCCACATCATCTTCCTCATCACTAAACCATATTTCAACTGTAAATTTTTTAAATTTTATCATTTAACTATGGAGTTGAATTTTTTGGACGTAGTCTGTGACGTGGTGGTAAATCTTACACCTTCGAATTTTAGTTAGAAATTTGAATATAAATTGATACTTTTATAATTATTTTTTTCTTTTAAACTAAGCTCCTAGATTTTTAAGTTAAAATAAATGCAAAATTTAATTTTTTTCTTTTAAAATCAACAAAAGTCGCACTTTATTTCACAAGGCTTTTATTATTCACAAGAACGAAAACATCACATAGTAAACTTATAAAAAAAGTGTAAAACAACCATACATTTTGAAACCATTCTCTTATCGTGAACAAGTAATGTCGCATAAAATATTTAACTACAGAATATCACGAGCAATAAACGTGGTTGAAAATGTGTTTGGCATATGCGCGGCACGGTTCAGGATCCTTAGAAGACCAATGGATGTTAAACCTGAGAACGCAAAGACCATCGTTCTAGCAATTTGTGTTATACATAACTTTTTAATATCAAGAAACTCATCCTATTTAACTAGAACCGACACTGACAATGAAATAAACGGAGAATTATTGGCGGGTAATTGGCGATTGGAACTTGGACCAAACGGAAAGCTAATTTCAGTTTGTGCAAGTACCACTCTGGGTAGGCCAGCAGCNATTATTGGCGGGTAATTGGCGATTGGAACTTGGACCAAACGGAAAGCTAAATTCAGTTTNGGACCAAACGGAAAGCTAATTTCAGTTTGTGCAAGTACCACTCTGGGTAGGCCAGCAGATGATGCAATAAATGTTCGAGCTGCTTTTATGGAGTATTTTATGACACCGTATGGAGAAGTCCCATGGCAATATAATAGAACGTTATTCACAACTCATTTTGAAAGTCAATAACTTCGCTTAAATGAAATTTGTAGATGTTTTGTAAGTGTAATTATTTGCAGTGTTATATTTACCCATATAACTAGTTTTTTAATTGATTTGCATTCTAATATTAACCAATTGCTCACAGAATTGAGTACATGGTGATTTTCTTTTTACCATATTCTCGATGTTTTTCATGATAAATCGTTTAAATTGACGAAAATGTTTATCATGAAAAATATTGTGAACATTGTAAAAAAAGTGCTATTTTTGTTTAATATTTGCAATGGTTTTCAAGTAAAATTCTTTTTATTTTGTTATTACAATATGGCAGATAGATCGGCTAAGTAAAGGGTGAACACACCAAAACTGCGACACTTTGGGAAGCTTATAACTTACCCAAAACGAATTCAATATTTTGAAATTCAAATACCATAAGCTGACCATGACCTTAGTTGGACGTAGAAGAAATTTCATTTGAATTTGATTCCTAGTTGAGTTAAAAATGACAACCGAGTTAGAAACGAGACAAACCATTTTGCACGAGTTTATAAATGATCCGGCCTTAAGTACACGTAAAATCGCTAAAAAATTAAAGATTGCACTATTCGACAGTTTGTAGGGTTTTAATTGGTACAAATGAGGCCTGGCAGTTACGAGAAAACCAGGGAGCGGGGGTTAGCATGGTCAAAGTGATAAAAACAGTGCTCGGAAGGTCCTCAGTGCGTTTTCGCGAGATCCGAAGATTTTGTCGCGTTATGTTGCAAAATCCGCACGGAGATCGCAGTTTTTCGTTCAAAAGGTAAAGCGGAAAGCTTCATTGAGATGTTCTACAGCTCAAACAGCGCCAGACCGTCGCGCAAAGTAGAATGTTACAGCGAAATCGCGCATTCGGAAGTTGTATAAATTCTAAATTAAAAAATACAACTGCATTGTTATGGACTACGAAACCTACTGCTATAAAAATTCAAAATATATTGCAGGTCAAGATTTGTATACTGGTGCAAGTCGTCAAGATGCCCCTGAAAGTTGTAAGCTGAAAATGAAGTCCAAATTTCCAAAAAAAAACACATGGTTTGGCAAGCTATTTGTTCCTGTGGCCGTAAAAGCAGCCCTTTTTTCCCATCCGGGACAATGAATGATCAAGTTTATCGGGATGAGTGCCTCAAAAGGCGTATTCTGTCATTTACCAACAGATAAGGAGAAGGCCACTGTTCTAGGCGGACATGGCAACCTGCCACTATGCCAAGGACACATTGCCGTGGTATAATGCAAATAACATCAATTTCGTACCTCACGACTGCACTCCACCTAATAGCCCAGAGCCACGTCCTATTATGGAATATTGGTCAATTGTCAAAGGAATCTTGAAGAAAACAGGTGAAACAGTGAAAAATATTGAAGAGTGCAAAACAAAGCAGTTGTGCGCATCGCGTAAAGTCGATGATGCAGTCGTGCAGAACATGATGGCGCGTGTGCGATGAAAATACCGATCACTTGCATATGGAGCAAATAATAACTAATATTTTAACATTTTAATAACATCTAAACTTCCAAGTTGTATAATATAAAAAAAAATAATTTCAAAACCTTCTAGTTTGTTTCTGGTAGTAATTTCTAAGTGTCGCAGTTTTGGTG
>NW_016157411.1:86993-104375 GCF_001687245.7 Rhagoletis zephyria | reverse complement strand
TATGCTGACGGCTTTTTGCACTTTTTAACATATAAAATGCGCAGGACCGTTTGCAAACAAAATTAAAAAATTAACGCTATATTTCATAAATTGCACTTGTTATATGCAGAAAACCGCTAAATCCGTCGGAAATATAAATTCATTAAAAATCAAAGCCGCTTAAAACTTGCACTTTTTTCACTAGAATTACTTAGCCGATCTTTCTGCGTACCCAGCATTTTTCACAAAACTGAATCAAATTTAAAAAACTTTTCATCAAAATTTCAAACTTTTTGTTTAGAATTTTGAGAAAATTTTCGAGTTTGAAGTTTGGTTAATTTTTGTGAACCGGGTGTAATTTTTGAAACCCTTATTTATGTTGTTTCTGTTATTGATCGAACTATATCTTAAATGAAAACTCGTAAAAATAAATAAATAAACATAAGTGGCAAATGATATCATTTAATATAACATAGTTGCAGTTGAATATTGTCTAAGACATACAATACAGAATGATTTCAAAACAATTTTGAAAAGAATTTAACTAACAAAACAAAAATTCAATTAAAAATCAAATTAAAAATTTGTACTTTTAATTACACATAAGAAATTGATTTAATTCAAAAGGCACATGAAGAAAATTCATCAAGATTTCTTAAAGTTAAAACTTGGGAAAAAATAAAAAAAAATGGTTAAATTAAAATGGCATACGAAGAAAATTCACTAAAATTTCTTAAATCTATTTATTGTTGTTTTGAGATCATTGCTAGTAATTCGAGTTTGGCGCATTACTGTGGGCTGTGAAAAGTGTAATTTTTTTTTAATTATCTTATTGTTATCGCTTTCTATAGCTCAGGTTGCAATTTTAAAAGTACAGTTTCAAGCTTTTTGTTAATTGTAGTCAAAACGACATTTTACTAAAATCATAATTAAAATTCTTAAACAAGTTCTTACTATCAATTCGACATTTCAAATTTGTCGGGATCTCGGGATTGATGCAAGGGATTTTCGGGACATCAAAAACACCGAGATCCCGGGATTGACATCCCCATGCTCAAGATACTCTTTGCGAACCAATTTTAAATATTTAAAAAAAAAAAACTTGACGGAATCGCTAGGTATACAAGGAAGACTTACAAATTAAAAATGGAAGAACTAAATTTATTTAAACTAAAGGAAGATAGGAAGAAGGTAGAAAACTTAGAAAAGAAAAGACAACGTAAAGAAAAGATGGAAAGGAAACTAAGGGATCTAGAACTTAAAACATTAAAATACAACCAAAAGTAGGTTGGAATATCCATACAACCCACTTTTGGTTGTATTTTAATGTTTCATTTCCATCTTTTCTGTACGTTACTGAATTTCTGATTTTATATTTTAATTTACAAAAAATGTGATCAACTAATTTTAACTTTGAACATTCTTGTACCAGCGAATTTTTTTTGTGATTTTTTAATTAATTTTAAGTTGAATATTTTATGAATGTGTTAATTTAACTTGTGATTTTTACTTAGTTTAAGAGAATAGATTCACGTTTAATTTAACCCGTATATAATAAAAAATTCAAAAGCATGAAATGAAACAAAAACAACAGAAGTACGGTAAATTATTTTGAATTTATGCAATAAAACGAACTACAATTTATTTTACAACAAAGCATCAAATATTTGTCTTCGACGACGATCTCCTGGTGTATCACTGGCATCATTAATTGGTTCCGATACAACGGCGCACATAGGGGTATTTGAAAGTTTTAGGCGGCCATAAACCAATTTGACCCAATATTGAAGGAAACTTAAAAAATTAGTCACATACGATAGAGAACATTCCAAATAACATTTCCCAGTCAACCTCACTTTTCTAACTTGCACAGCGAACGCTTACCGTTGACCGGAAACAGAATATTCTAACGCTGCTTATAAAAAAAACTAGCAGACTCGGCGAACTTCGTCCCGCCCAAATAAAATTTTTTTATTGAAACTTTTTGGTACAACATTTTCACAAACAATTCACGTTTACGCTTTAAATAATCTAACGGAAGCGTTATGTCTGTGAAGAAGTTCTTAAAATTCTCCAATTGTGCAGCATTTCATAGCACGGCTATTTGCAAAACGAAATAAATTTGAAGAACCTTTTCTTCTTCACTCCCTGGCGGCAACAATGATCCAGTTCTATAGTAAATCTGTTCTAGAAGCTTTATAGTATAGTTGGTGGCAATTTCAAAATGGGTGAGTATCATTGTTCTACAGAAATGTAATGTACATATACTTATTTCTGACGAAATACCTTAAACGCTTAAACGCTAACACAGGAGAGTTCGATATACTCACTGGTGCAACATTTCGAATTAATCTGGCATTCACGACACGTTTTCTCACTTGGTGATTTTTGGTAATAACTCGGCTCCAGCGCCACCTGGCAGCACTTGCTTGGACCTGTATTGCTCTTAACGTTACCAATACATATTTATTTATTTACTGAAGTCAATGAACAAAATATTCTTACAGACTACACATGTTGGAGAGTATTACTAGTTTAATTACATTATTCAAGACAATTATTCACATGAAACAGACATTTTGGCAGTTCGCCACACTCATAATAAATTTAAAAACGCTTACATATAAGATGAGATCATAAACTACACTAATGACTGATATAATAATCACTTAACTGGGCTTTAAGAGCAAATTTAGAAACTGATAAGTCTAGGTCTAAAAAATTTGCGAAGACGTTAAACTCAGTTACTATTAATAGGAGCATTGGCACTATATGCCGTTTTGCTGAGGCCAACTCGAAATACTTCAAAGCGACAGAGGTTTCTACTCGGAACATTGAAGTGCAACCTCTCAAGAAGGGACGGGCAGTCAATCCTGCCTGTAGCAATGTCAGAAATAAAATATATCTCCAAGAGTGGTTTTCTATCATTTAAGGACAGTAGGCTGATTAGACGGCACCGAGACTCATATGACGGAATCGGGAGTGTGAAATTTAGCGAATGTAGAGCGAAACGGAGGAAAATTTTTCAAACTCTCTCCAACCTGTTTATATGAATAGCATGAAATGATCTCCAAATAAATGCCGCGTATTCTAATTTAGACCACACAAAAGCAGAAAACAGCATCTTAAGTGTGTATGGATCTGAGAAATTAGAAGAGTTCCTTCGTACAAATGCAAGCATAGCAAGCGAGTTTTTTAACGTATAATTAATATGCATAGCAAAAGTAAACTTAGTGTCAAAGTACACCCCCAGCTCCTTGACTTCATTAACCGACTCAAGCGTAGAGTTTGCAATGCTATACGACGTGTGCAAGGGATTGTACAGTTTAGTGAACGTTGCTTTGTGCCATTTATTAACGCACCAATTGTTAAGCTTATTAAGCTCCAATTGAAGAGCTGTAGCGTCATTGGTGCAGCCAATCTCAGAGTAAAGTTTCAAGTCATCCGCATAAAGCAGAAACTTAGAGGATGAAAAACACGAAGAGATATCATTAATGAACAGGTTAAAGAATATAGGTCCTAATATGCTACCCTGAGGTACACCTGAGATAGCAACAAAAGGGTCCGAAGCAACACCATCTACGACAACCGCACTTATCCTGTTATGTAAGTACGATTTTGCCCACTTTAAAAATTTGAATGAAAGCCAAAGCACTCCAGCTTAGTTA
The DNA here is from genome assembly GCF_001687245.7 of Rhagoletis zephyria. NCBI lineage: Eukaryota > Metazoa > Arthropoda > Insecta > Diptera > Tephritidae > Rhagoletis > Rhagoletis zephyria. The sequence goes on along the minus strand of NW_016157411.1, from coordinate 100,728 downwards.
AAAGAATTTTGTGGGAAATTTTGTCAAAGGCTTTGGAGAAATCCGTATAAACCGTATCCACCTGCACGCCTCGACGAAAGGCTGAATAACAGTCTTCAGTGAAGACAGAAATATTAGTTAGCGTAGATCTTGCTGCAAAAAAACCATGTTGGTTAGAACTGATCATATGTTTGACGTGAAAGTAGAGTTTATCATTAACGATAGCTTCAAAAAGTTTGGCAACGGTTGATAGTTTGGAGATCGGTCTGTAGTTAAAAATGTTATTCATACAACCGCTATTAAATATTGGGGTGATAGAAGTTCGCTTCCAATCATCGATAACAATTCCAAATGATAAAGATTTGTTGAATAATAATTTCAGCGGTTCCACCAGCGAATCACAACTTTTAAATAGAATTGCCGAGAGACCATCAGCATCAGTGTGCGAAGAATTTTTTATGCATCTTATCCCTTTAATTATGTCCTCATCGGAAAGAATGAGAGCGCCAAAGTCAAAGGGAGAAGACATGGTAGAGGAAAGGTTCCGTTGAATACAATTTAAATCATCATCGGACACTTTTTGGTCCGAAGCGAAATTAGACTAAAAAAGATCAGCAAACAAGTCGGCCGCATGTTTCACTGACGTAGCTGTGAATTCCTTATAAAAAACTGTTTTGGGTATGCTTGAGGATTTTCTTTTGGAATCAATGTAGCGCCAACGAATTTTCGGATTATCCCTTACCTCCAGTTCATAGTTCCGAATATATCTTTTGTACAACACTCATTAGCTCATTGAACTCATTTTTATAGGATACAAATAAGTCATAAAAGCGCTGCTCCTTAGTAGACTTAAATTTTTTAAAAAACTTATTTCGCAAATTCTTTAGCCGTCTTAGCTCATTAGAAGACCATGGTACCTAAAAATTTTTTCTATTGAAAGTTGGAACATATTCAGTGCACAGCTTAGCAATATTAGACTTGAAGATGTCAAAACAACCTGCTACTTCGTTATCGCCAAACAGAACTAGCCAATCAAACTCACTAATAGCTGAGTCTAAGAGTTTAATATCGCAACGAGCGAAGGTGAAAGTAGTTTTTACGTTAGTAGGAGGTAAGTCAAAAAATTCAGTGAATTGCATCTCCAATAATACAGGCACGTGATGCATGTTCGGCGGAGAGATAGAAGAAGCAGGTTGCGATATACTAAAATCTATGTTAGAACTAACAAAGATTAAATCAAGTAAGCGATGCAGGCTATTATGCAAGCTATTCACTTGAGCCAAACCTAAACTAAGCAAACTATCAATAAAATAGGACTCGCATGAGTTACAGATATTCGATGGTGTTAGAGATAAGTCATTGCCCAAGTGTAACCAACTAAGATTAGGTAAATTGAAGTCCCCAAAAACGCATAACTGATTATCATCCACGGTCGGCCTATGGCAAGCACATTATCAACGTGCGCTCTATAGATGTTTTCACTACTTTGCGGCGGAATATAAGAAGCGCAAATATAAAGTAAGCCCTGCGATCCACTAACACACACACATAACTGATCCAGCAACGTATCACTAACATGTAAAGAAATAGGCACCGCACTAAGGCTGCAACGAACTGCAATCAGCACACCTCCACCTCTGCCACAACCCGTCTTGATAGCATCTCTATCCTTGCGGAAGACATCAAACAGATTTGGATCAAAGAATTCTGCGTCCAAGAAATTCGAGTTCAGCCATGTTTCAGTTATCACAAAAACATCAAAATCCATATGTGAGCTAAGCATGCGTACAACATCTGACTTACTTCTAAGCCCAGAGGTGTTATGATAGTAGATTCTAATACGCTTATGTGCATGGGAAGGAGTCATAAGAGCTACTCCTGTTGTGTTGGTTTTTCCACTTTGCGAAAAAAACGGAAAGGCCGAACAGATACATTAACAGGCCAAAGCTCTGGCTTCATCAGATTATCATAATGTTGATCACCGACCCCAAGCTTAAAATTAATATGCGTGAGCGAATTCGTATCCGACCCATTTTTTACCAATTTAAAACATGAAATCTGTTGCTTTTCAATACCGGCATATTTCGCCGCATAATCAATTATATTGCCAGGTAAGACTGTTGGCAGGAATGATGACAAATGAAGCCACTTAACATTAACACAGGCAGCTACACCAAGTTCATTACAGACATTAGAACCCATCACACGAGTACGCTTTTTGCTTTTCTTATTCCTTCTGTTCTCAGCTGTTAACCAGAGTTATATGTCGCATCGGTAGGCACATCTGCATTCGTATTGATAACACTATCAGCGTCGTTTTCAGCATAATTACGTGCATGATGATACGCCAGCGTCGAGTTAGCGGCACCAACATCATTAGTATGAACATGAGCAGCTGCATTAACTCCCCCAGTATCAGCAGAGTGCGCAGAAAGCGGAGAAAAAACACATTAGCATTAACATCGAACGGTGACAAAACATTCTTATCGCTACACAGTGGCCAATTTTTCGAAAAAGCTGGATAAAAGTCGAAGCGTGGTACAATTGTAATCAAACCTTGTGTATTCGTCTTTATTTTGGTTGCTGGTTTTAAATTTCACCACATAATTTCGAAATTCAAAATGGCGGATCCATAATGGCTGCTGTGTACGCTTAAAATAATCAAATTTTTAGCAAAACTAAGGTAGTTAAGTATAAAAGGTCATGTTTTCTGCTTTTTTGTTATATAATTTGATGTAGCGGTTAGCAATATACGCTATCATTCCGCAGGGCCTGGGTTCAAGCCCAGTTTCCGACCAACATCAAAAAATAAGAAACAAACAAGCTTTTGTAATAAAGTCGCCCTTTGGCAGGCAATGGCAAACCCCCGAGTATATTCAGCCACGAAGAACAGCTTCTCATAAAAATAAAATCCCCGTTCGGATTCGGCGTAAAACTGTTGGTCCCTCCCCTTTGTGCGTCAACATCAAGGCGCACGCCACAAATCGGATGAGAAGCTCGGACAAACACTAACGAGGTCTTAATGTTTGTTTCTAAAAATCTTGATGTTCAAATTTACGCGGGAACTGCGGGATTTTGAATGAATCAATAAACAAGGCATACATATTTGTTGGTACAGGAATATATTTTTAAGATAACAATTTTATACACCGTCAGACTCGCAGTCATATCAATATATTCTGATGGCAATTCCGCATCCACATTTACAACAGTTGATAATAATTTAATGGCATCTGACGACAGTTTATGATTTTGTTTTAGTGGGTTTAAACGTAAACTTGAAATGACAGGGTCCGAGGACACAAGCAGCCGATATTTTTTAATATCCTTATTCCTTGACTCTTGGGCTTCTTCGGAAAGTTGCCCAATTGGCAGGGGTGCCCATGAGAGGCCCATGGATGACCACTCTAATATAGTAGTACTTTCTGACATCATTTAAATTCTAAAAACATCCAATCTTTAAAACATCAAAATCTTGACAGAAATAATTTATTACATAATTTAAATCTTTTAAACATAAAAAAATTAAGAATCGCGTATAAAAACTGATGTCCAAACTACAGTGGCGGCTTGTGGCAGGTGGTTTTAACCAATGTGGATGGGAAAAACTTCAATCTATATGAAAAAAAAATTAGACCGCCCATCTCGACCACTCTCGTAACTATTTTCCTTATCCATCATAATGAGTAAAAAAAAATCAATCGGTGAATATCTACGTCTTAAGTCAGTTTTTAGATGGCGTGACAATGATGCTTGAAAACTGTTATTTTTTTTTAAGGATAATACCACGATTTTAACAACGACGAAAACACTAACTTACGAAAAGTTTAGAGCGAATTGCTAGCAACAGTCACTTCGATCTCCTGTAACACTAAATGCCTTAAGAGAATCGACTTGTTCTCTCATGACGATACGCAGTAGAGCCCTCCTAACAATATAAGATGGTTATGCATACGAATACACCAATTTTTTTTTGGACTTTTGGCCAGGGTTTTCCAAAAATTGGCCACTGTGCGCTAGCAGGTACAGCGTTAACAGCATCAGCATTAGCGATGTTGGTACTGTGAGAGGCATCAGCAGTTGATTTGTTTGCTTTTTGTGCCAATCCAGGTGGAACAGTGGTAGACGGGTCGTCAACACTCGCAGATTGAGACCAAGTTAATTCGGGTGAAGGCGGAACGACCACATTTGAAGAACGGCAATTGTTATTGCTAAGATTGTCCACAGTAGCAATAGGTGTATTAACAGCACTTTTGAGTGTATTAACCTCAGCAACTAACATTTCTAGGCATTTTACATTGTTGTTGTCTATGATTTTTCTTGATTGCATGTTGGATTTAATTTCATTTGCCAACATATCAATTTTATCAGAAAAGTTTTTGAAATTTGCATTAATGACACTCGTTAAGAAGTCAATGCTAAGTTTCTGTGAGGCCATGATCGAGTCATATGTCTTACAAAGTTTTTCAGGCATATTAACACACTCAATACAAAAATAACCAATATGGCGGTTCCGTTGAAACAAATTAATGTCGTATTCGGACATAATGGTTTCGCAACAGGTGCGATGAAATCGCTTTTTACAAAAGCCACTGCACGGCCCTATGAGATTGTCACTTCTTGAAAATGATTTGCCGCATTTACCACAGGAATTGTCCATATTGAAGCAATAAAAGATAACAAACAGGAGCGAACAGAAAACACGTCTGCACGACACGACAGCTATGTACAAATATTAGAAAATCTGATCATAAATAAGATTTTTAGTAATAACTCAACTACAGCGCCAACTGGTGGGTTATATTGGGTACGTTCAGAAATGCATCAAGCCAAAGCATCAGTCTCTTTTACTTCTAAACTATAACTGATGGAAATGCCTTATTCACGCAACTAAGTTCCAATTAGGCATTTAACCGTGGTTGCCCATTTTGGACATTTCCATCAATTATAGTTTAGAAATAAATGCGTCTGATGCTTTGGCTTGATGCATTTCTGAACACACCCATTGTGAAACTAAACCATCCAGATACCCACTCTAACACACACACAATTTCGTTAAAATCCGGACACCCATTTAGGAGGATGTCAGTCACAAACACACCTACAGAAAAATTATAAATACATTCAAAGATAGCTAAAATTCGATACGTTTGTAGCAGGGTTGTTGCGAATATTATTCCGAAATAAAAGTATTTTTCGGATAATAAACAAATCGCTTATCCAAATAAACAAGCTTGGTAGCAAATGATGAGTCCTCTTTAATATAATAGCTTTCAAACTGAAATGTCTAAACGAGGAAAGCCACATATTGAAAAATATTTCAACAAAAAATGTTAATTAATTACCATAGAACAAACCTCGTGTCAGGTATATGCATTTCTTTAGTATTAAATTATAAAAAAAATATAAATAGAGGTCGTTCGTTATTTCTGTTTAAAAGCTATTTTAAGTCCTCCTTGATACCAAATTGTTTAATTTCGGCAGGCCATTTGTTTATTATCCGGAAAGGACTTTTATTTTGGAATAATATTCGCAACAACCCTGGTTTGTAGGCCCCACGCCCCTTTTCAAATAACCCCATATTTCTCCATGAGTATGGGCTTGATTCTATATATGTATTTTCATTCCCAATATCAAGTTCCAGTACTCTTCCATTAACATTTCCAGAGATATGCAGTATGAAAAATTCGGTTTGTATGGGAGGTGCCACGCCCCCTTTTCCAATAGTTCCAATTTTTCTCTAAGAGTATGCGCTTTATTTCGTATATCTCCATACCAAGTTCCAAAACTCTACCATGAACACTTCCAGAGATATGCAGTATGAGAAATTCGGTTTGTATGGGACGTGCCACGTCCCCTTTATATATCAACATTTTTTTAGCCTGTAACCTTGGCGGTTATAATTTCGAGAAAGTAGAGAATTTGTTTACTTGGGAACCAGCATTAACTCCGATAATTATGTCAGCATGGAAATCCAACGCAGAATCACTCTTGCCAACAGGTGCTACTTTGGACTGAGGAGGCAATTCAAGAGTAAAGTCCTCTCTCGACGTACGAAAACCACACTCTATAAGTCACTCATCATGCCCGTGCTGGTATATGGCGCAGAAGCATGGACAATGACAACATCTGACGAGGCGGCTCTTGGAGTATTCTCGAGAAGGATTTTGTGGAATATTTACGGGCCTTTACGTGTTGACGACGGCGAGTACCGCAGACGATGGACATAGTGCAGCGAATTAAAATACAGCGGCTCCTCTGGCTTGGCCATGTCATTCGAATGGACACCGACGCTCCAGCTCTGACAGTATTCAACTCGGAACCCGCTGGTGGTAGCAGAGGAAGAGGGAGGCCCCCACTGAGATGGAAAGACCAGGTAGAGGACTTGGCTCCACTTGGCATTTCCAATTGGCGTTAATTGGAACTCGGCCAAAATCGCTTAGGAGGTTACAGCGCCAAATATGATGCAGAAGAAGATAACCATCCTTGGGACGTGTGCGGCAGGTGTCCGGAATTTCAAAAAAATCATTCAGCCGTTCTCGAGCTTTGGAAACAAAAAGATTTCGCTCTCTATAAAGATCGTGACGGTTTTAAATTAATCTTTTGATTTCTGCTTTGTATTCTTATAGGCTAAGATCCGACAAAGGCACGAACTTCACCCATCTGTTTAATGGATGAAATTTTTTTCTATGAAATTTAACGTATTAATAAATATTTTGCGAGTGGATTGGCTGAAAAATCCTGGCCAGGATATTTTTAATTAAATATGCAAAAATTATCATTTTTTAAAATTTTGTACTCATTGGTTTAATGAACAAATCATATACCAAACAAAAGTATGAAGCCTATAGAATGTAAAAACGTTGGGTTGTCTATTTTTTCCTGGCCTACCTATCGGGTTGGCAGGTATGAACAGGTAGGTAATACTAGTACTTTTCACTCATCTGTTTAACGCATTCCATAGACTTTATGCTTTCGATTGTTATATATGTAATTTGTTCATTAAACAAATGAGTGCAAAACTAAAGGTAATAATAATTTTTAAATATTTAATTAAAAATATCCTGGCCAGGATTTTTTCAGCCAACCCACTCGCGAAATATTTCCTAGCTCGTTAAATTTCAGATAAAGTAGATTTCATAGATTAAACAGATGAGTGAAGGTCGTGCCTTTGGCGGATCTCCTACTATTAAAAAGTTGTGATAGATCCGCATACAGAAGGTAATACATTTAATCATTTTATTAAGCAAAAGTTCAATTTAAACGTAACTAAAATAGCGGTTTTCAGCGAGATTTTTTGAATTTTTGTTGAATATTATAAAATTTATTGTATGCCCGGGAGAGATCGCGTTATTCTTTGTTCAATTGAAAGCTTAGGGATTTAGCTAATTTAGTGTGAAAAGATTGCCCACAGAAAATGGCAGATAAGTGGTATTTCTTTACTTAGAAAATGTATTTAAAAAATCTAAAAACGGAACTAGTATAAAGTAGCACTACTTTAGATCTATTTTAACACTAAAATTTAACTTTTTAGAGGAATTTGAGGCCTCTGAACCACAATAAGAATCCATATAATTAAAAAAAAATAGTTTTCGAGATATAAGCAAAAGTCATGTTTTCCAGGACCTTTCGGTCCTATTGCTAGAAATCTGCGGGAATGTAAGGCGAACCCAGTTATATTAGGGGTATTCTCGAAGTCTTGCACGATGCACGGATTGCACGAAATGCAAAAATACTATTCCAAATTTCGAAGAGTACGAGAGCACCCCATTGCAAAGTGGTAGCATGCATGGGTAGCAAGCAGCGAAATTATGTATCAAATACAATAACAAGAGACAGCAAAAAAAATGAAGTGAGCGAGATGAGAGGAATGAGAGAAATATGTAGCAATTCCAACAACAAAACAACTAGCACAGGGTCGCATTTATCTTGCTATGCAATTTTGCAAAATAAATACATGGGTGTCGACGTTGCATATTTTGCAGCGATAGGAAATTTTGTTTCCCATATATTTTGTTCTTGTGTGTTTGCAAGTTATGCAATCCATGCAAACCGTGCTACGTGCTATGGCTTTGCAAGATTTGGAGAATACCCCTATTATGTATTTCGGAATAACCATTTGTTTTCCATTACATTGGTGTTACATAAGTGATGATTAAAGAAATAGTTTTGGGTATACAATCGTTTAAATTTAGATAAATCTACGATATTTCAGTAAATATTATATCCAAATTGTTGAAAATTGGTATTTGAAGTAAAATTTTGGACCAAAATAGGATTATTATGAAATTTTTGGAAAATGGGAGTGGCCCCGCCTACTTATGATGAAATGCTGTATCTCAGTATCCGCTTCACCAGCTTCTTTGGCTATATCTAACTTATGTGCCAGTAATCCTTGAAATCGGGCGATAACCACGCCCACTTCCCATATAACGGTAATTAACAGAAACACGAAAACAGCGATAAATCAGTAAGTACTGAAGCTAATTGGCTAAAAATCGATAATTACAATAACCACTTAGCACAAAATTAGATTATTATAAATTTTTGGATAATTGGCGTGGTACCGCCCACTTATGAATACAAATATATATGTTTTTGCATTTTTGGTAAACATCGATGGTTGTTGGCGACTATCGATCTTTCTTTTGTACACCTCTGCGCAAGTAAAATGAAATAATATTAGTTTCTAGTTTATAACCTTTCCAAACAAAAATCAAAATATTTTTTAAGACTTTCAATAAAACTTCGTCTATCTCTTTTTAATAGTTTTATGCTAATCCCAGTGAATAAAAATGTTACGTTTTTACAAGGTTTTATTTAACTACATACGTATTAAGGATGTTGCGAAAGTGGAATTTTAGACATCCGCGGATGCGAATGCGGATGTCAAGTATTTTTAGGAATTTAAATAAGTTATTTAGGTAAATAAAACAAGTAAAGAAGTCTATGTTCGGGTGGAGCCGAACACTAAATACCCGGCGCAAGTATTAAATATAGTTTTTCGCTTTTCTGAAAACTAGGGTGCGCTCAGAAATGCATCAAGCCAAAGCATTAGAGTATTTTATATCTTAACTTTAGTTGATGGAAATGTCTTATTTGCGCAATTAAGGTTCCAATTCGGCTTTTAATCGTGGTTGCGCATATTTGACATTTCCATCAATTATAGGTTATAAATAAAAGACTGATGCTTTGGATTAATGCATTTCTGCCGCGCCACTGCCGTTACATGCTAAGAATTTCGATAGTTATACTTAATGAGATAAACTTTCCAAAATTCTATAATAATGTTACTTATTTTCAAGGGATTGTTGTTAGTATCAATTTTGAGTAAATTAGCGTCCTTAAATTTCAAAATATCGAAGTTTCAAGAATTTCTGAAATTTACCGTTATATGAAAAGTGGGAGTAATTTTAGTCCGATTTAAATCATTTTTAACGTTTTGTTTTTATGTGGTGAGCGAAAGTTTGGTACAAATTGATCGAACGGTTACCGAGATATACATACCTGGTCATAAGTTGGCGATACCACGCCCATTTTCCAAAATGTTATCATAAACGTGTTTTTGCTAAAGAATTATTGCAAACATCAATTTTGAATAAATTAGCTAATGTATTTAGTGATTTATCGAAGATTTCGTATTTCTCCAAATTACCATTATATGGGATATGGGCCTGGTTGGTTACTGTCCGATTTTAAAAAATTTAAGTCGTTTCGTATATTGTTATGTGAAAAAAGTTATAATACCCTTGTGCTCTGGTATAAAAATGGAAAAGTTAGTAATTTTTAATAATGTTTAATTTATTAATACTTTAATTTAAAAGTTTGAATATTATATTTAATAAAAAGTAATGAGAATTGCATTGGGTCTGAAAATTTCGGATGTATTTTCCTAACTTTCATCTTCACTTGTAGAATCTTACAAGCCAAACCAGATGTGTCAGGTTTTTCTAAAGCTTTTTAAAAAGAATTCTCATTCCTTTGGCTATTTCAGAATTTGGGGAACCTGTAACGTCATCAACGTTTTTTTATTTTAGTTTTTAATTCATTTTTAATACTTTCTCTTGTGACTGGTTTGTGCTTATAGTGAGATAAATATATATGTGCATAGGTGGATGTGGAAAATAAATAAATATTTTCCAGGAATGAAAATTTTGAACAAAATTCTGTTTTCAAAGTCGTGACTGCCAGCCCAATCGGATCAGAATATTGTTATTTTTTTATAAGCAATTGAATTATTGGAATTACGGATGATGAAGGTCTCAGATAGTTACATACGTAATTCTTACCTAATTAAAGGTCAGACCTATAGCTTTTTAATTATTTGAGCATCGATTCTCTTTATAGACAAACGTTGACTATTTCTGCCGGAAATCCCTATTGAAAAAGCTTACTCTTTGACTTTAAATAGCAAAGAACGAAGACGTAGGGGGAGAGTTTACCTCAGAAGTTTTTAGCCAAGGATCCAATGTATATCCCTATGAAAAAAATATTGCCCGTCAAGTAAACAAAATTACTGTTTTTGAAATGTTTGCTAAAAGTAAATTCCCCAAAGAGTCCATTTGAAATGGTTGAAACAAATATATGTAACTTCAAAAGCAAATCATGAAAATTTGGTTTAAAATTACAGTTCTTCTTTTATGTCTAGTAGCCTTTTTAAGATTGGTCAAAAAATATCATAATAATGAAGGTATTTCAACTGAAACAGAAAACAAAAAAAAAATTTATTAAAAGGACAATGTTCTCTTTAAAAGAACAATGCTCAACTTTTATCAAAGCTGATATATATATTACATTTTACCAGTTTTGTTACACAAATACTCCTATATGCGGCGCCCGCCCGGATAACAAGACCACAAGAAAAAAAATAGTATACAATTTGTCATTTTGTTTGACAGATATACGTTTTATCGGTGCGCTTGCACAACATTCGCATTCGCAAAAGCTCCGCATTGATTATTGCGAATGCGAATGTTAAAATTAATGCGGAAGCTCCGCGGTTGCGAATGCGAATATTCGCAACAATCCTGATAAGATATACGTATCGTACACGTGGAATTTTGCTATCAATTCTAACCAACTTCCCGATGAGCTAGAGACTTGAAACTTTAGACTTAGCGCAAAACCCGATGACAATGTAATATGAAAGACGCATTAATCCATTAGGTGGCGCCAAGTGATTCGCTCTCCCATTCGTAATTCGCTCTCTCATTCGTAATTGGCGGCAGTGTTGCCAGAACTTTTTGGACGAACCGGCTAAATTGGCAAATAAAACCGGCTAAAAACGGCTAAAATGTTTCAACTAAATTTCACATGTTTTATTTAAATAAATTACGAGTAAAAAGACTATTTCTTGGAGAGAAGTTACAAATTCGAGCCGGAAAAAATTTTGCTAGCAAGAATTTGCAATTAGGAAATACATATGATTGTGGCACATGGTTGGATTTTTTGTCGACGATAATTTGAATAAACAACTTTGTTAATTTTAAAAATTTACAAACTGGAGCGCTTTTAAAATGAAAAATGTAAGTTAATACTTATTTACTTAATTAATTTAGTTAATTCCGATGATTCAAAAGGTACTCGGCAAACTGTATTCTTAATCGGAATGCAAACTCAACCAGAGTCGATATGGTAAACCCAACAAAGAAATTGAAACGTATGTTGAAGAAAGTTGGACTGACAAGATATATACACGTAGATCCTGTTTTTTGCCCCTCTGAAAGAGTTTTAAAAATTCTATACAAATTTCTTTTGTTTGAAATGCAACCGTGGACACTAGCTGGCAGAAAAACTTTCAAATTTGCGTTCGTACAGAAAATTGCAATTTTCTCTACATGAGAGAGAATTTGGGAGCGTTTTTGCTTACTATCTATAGTGATAATTCTCGCTGGATTTTCGACGAACAAACCTATTGTCTTCCCTACAAGGCCTTTTCAGACTGACCGATTCTCAATACACTCAAATAGAAACCAATACACATAAAAACGCTGTAAAAATTTCCCTTCAATTTTAAGGCAGTAAAACAACGACCTTAAGTTAACATCAACCGAGGCCATATGTTGACAAGGGATGCAAAATCACAGTTACACAAAAGAACTGGTCAGATTTTTCAGAAATCCCTTCAATTCTGATGTAAAATATGATGCCAAAAGACTGCAGATCTCCCATTTAGATGACCGGTCATATGACCGGCAGATGTCTCGTAGGATTCCCAGAGAGTTTTGCTTTACATAGAAATTTGTGCTCTTTTATTTTCATTTTGACTCACTTCAGTGTTGGTTTCTTTAATTCAAGTTGGCATTCGGTTTTTGAAATTTAAATAAGTTCTCATCAAAAAACTTAAAATTAAGACATTTATAACAAACATTTTATGAAGAAAATTCCTTCTTCGTTTAAAATAAAAATAAGCGAAATCGGCCCAATTTCATACAACCCTGCCTGACATGAAAATTTTTTAATAGATTTTGGGTCGTTTAGTCAAAAATGGAAACATGTATACATATTTGAAATTTAAGAAAACAAGGCAAAAGCAAAATCGGCTAAAAACGGCTAATTTTTTTCTGAAAAACGGCTAACAAATCGGCTGCCGGCTAAATCGAAATTTCTCCGGCTGGTTGCTATCGCAACCGGCTAAATCTAGCCGGAAAAGGGCTAAAATGGCAACACTGATTGGCGGGATGAGCTCTCTGATAAAAAAAAAACTTTCAGGTAAAAGTGTCACCGTTTTTGAGTTATTTAAATTTTTTTGAATTAAAAAAAGTCGTGCCTTTTCATGTATTTTCTTTAACTGCATCTGCAAACCAGGCTATGCTTAGTAAATTTTTTATGTAAAATACTTCCATATAGTTGCGTCTCCATACTCAAATGTAATGTAGTTAAAATATATTAAGGAACCATCATAAAATTAGGACTATTTTGGGATTTTTAACTTTTTGATATTTTCTTCCCCAACTTTGAACTTTTCTGGCGAAAAAAAAAATGTACTGAGCTATCATGATTCAATAATAAAAGGTTTGCTCAAAAAACAGTTTTCTCGCTCCCTCATGGCAAAATCGGCTCCGTTAGCAAGGCACTGTGTGTGTCAAGGCGAATTAATATCAGGTGATAGCAGGAGTACAAAAACAAAAATTTACATGTATTTTGTTTTTGCCTTTGCGGCATAAACTATCAAAATCTGTAAGAGTGTGTGTAGAAATTCAAACAAATTTTTTCAACTTGATATCAGAAGCCGTGCGGCGAAACACATACACAAAATCAGCTGAGCTAGTAACACCACCTTATATAAATTCGCCTTGGTGTGTGTGCAAAGCTTTTGTAAGGGAGTTAAGGGAGTGTCAAAACTCTAATGTCAATAATGAGCAAATCTTTAATTATTGAATCATGCTGAGCTATAACTTTACATTATATAAAAAAATTTCTCATTTAATAAAGATTTCAAAAAGGTGCCACTCTTACTGTTTCGGATAGAAAAAGAGTTATATCCGCTTTTGTGGGTAAAGGACTGAGACACGCTAGAATGTATTTACTAGATTAAATTTAAGTTGCATTTGTTACCGACCAATGACATGCTAAATATTACAAAGGTGACATTATTTTATGTTACTTACCGGAATTAGTGAAAGTGGATTTTGTGAAATTGGACCCTTCGAACATTGACATATGACAGAGAACACACAGTATACGTCGCATGAATATGCGGATATTCACCTAATTTACGGTGCAGCTTGCTATAATGCCAGAGCTGCTCAAAGAC
>NW_016157411.1:84817-86968 GCF_001687245.7 Rhagoletis zephyria | reverse complement strand
AAAAAAAAGTTATAGCCGCTTTTGTGGGTAAAGGACTGAGACACGCTAGAATGTATTTAATAGATTTAAATTGAATTTGCTCTTGTTACCGTCAAATGACATGCTAAATAGTACAAAGGTACATAATTACTTGCTCTTGACATTATTTTATGTTACTTACCGGAATTAGTGAAAGTGGATTTTGTGAAATTGGACCCTTCGAACATTGACATATTTCCACTTCCTCTAACACAACTTCAACATCTACCGTTGCAGGACGTCCTGTTTCGCCGCCACGCCTTCCAGGTATGCGACCTTAAAAAGTGAAAAATGATAGTTAACAAGCAAGCAAACAATAAAGGTGTAAAAATCACTTACCTTCATATATTTCTTTATGGCTCCGGGCGAATACTTCACGACCCGGTTGCCGACGATTGGGGTATCGCTCTGCATAGAGTCTTTGAGCAGCTCTGGCATTATAGCAAGCTGCACCGTAAATTAGGTGAATATCCGCATATTCATGCGACGTATACTGTGTGTTCTCTGTCATATGTCAATGTTCGAAGGGTCCAATTTCACAAAATCCACTTTCACTAATTCCGGTAAGTAACATAAAATAATGTCACCTTTGTAATATTTAGCATGTCATTGGTCGGTAACAAATGCAACTTAAATTTAATCTAGTAAATACATTCTAGCGTGTCTCAGTCCTTTACCCACAAAAGCGGATATAACTCTTTTTCTATCCGAAACAGTAAGAGTGGCACCTTTTTGAAATCTTTATTAAATGAGAAATTTTTTTATATAATGTAAAGTTATAGCTCAGCATGATTCAATAATTAAAGATTTGCTCATTATTGACATTAGAGTTTTGACACTCCCTTAACTCCCTTACAAAAGCTTTGCACACACACCAAGGCGAATTTATATAAGGTGGTGTTACTAGCTCAGCTGATTTTGTGTATGTGTTTCGCCGCACGGCTTCTGATATCAAGTTGAAAAAATTTGTTTGAATTTCTACACACACTCTTACAGATTTTGATAGTTTATGCCGCAAAGGCAAAAACAAAATACATGTAAATTTTTGTTTTTGTACTCCTGCTATCACCTGATATTAATTCGCCTTGACACACACAGTGCCTTGCTAACGGAGCCGATTTTGCCATGAGGGAGCGAGAAAACTGTTTTTTGAGCAAACCTTTTATTATTGAATCATGATAGCTCAGTACATTTTTTTTTTCGCCAGAAAAGCTCAAAGTTGGGGAAGAAAATATCAAAAAGTTAAAAATCCCAAAATAGTCCTAATTTTATGATGGTTCCTTAATATATTTTAACTACATTACATTTGAGTATGGAGACGCAACTATATGGAAGTATTTTACATAAAAAATTTACTAAGCATAGCCTGGTTTGCAGATGCAGTTAAAGAAAATACATGAAAAGGCACGACTTTTTTTAATTCAAAAAAATTTAAATAACTCAAAAACGGTGACACTTTTACCTGAAAGTTTTTTTTTTATCAGAGAGCTCATCCCGCCAATCAGTGTTGCCATTTTAGCCCTTTTCCGGCTAGATTTAGCCGGTTGCGATAGCAACCAGCCGGAGAAATTTCGATTTAGCCGGCAGCCGATTTGTTAGCCGTTTTTCAGAAAAAAATTAGCCGTTTTCTAGCCGATTTTGCTTTTGCCTTGTTTTCTTAAATTTCAAATATGTATACATGTTTCCATTTTTGACTAAACGACCCAAAATCTATTAAAAAATTTTCATGTCAGGCAGGGTTGTATGAAATTGGGCCGATTTCGCTTATTTTTATTTTAAACGAAGAAGGAATTTTCTTCATAAAATGTTTGTTATAAATGTCTTAATTTTAAGTTTTTTGATGAGAACTTATTTAAATTTCAAAAACCGAATGCCAACTTGAATTAAAGAAACCAACACTGAAGTGAGTCAAAATGAAAATAAAAGAGCACAAATTTGTATGTAAAGCAAAACTCTCTGGGAATCCTACGAGACATCTGCCGGTCATATGACCGGTCTTCTAAATGGTAGATCTGCAGTCTTTTGGCATCATATTTTACATCAGAATTGAAGGGATTTCTGAAAAATCTGACCAGTTCTTTTGTGTAACTGTGATTTTGCATCCCTTGTCAACATATGGCCTCGGTTGATGTT
>NW_016157411.1:80106-84792 GCF_001687245.7 Rhagoletis zephyria | reverse complement strand
ACTAGGCCCATCGACTTCAGTGAGAATGATGGAAAGACGGACGGGAATATTTAAAACTACAGTTCACAAAGCTTTAAAAGACCATCGATTTCATCCCTACCACATTCAACGTGTTCAGGCTCTACAGGAAAGAGATTACCTGTCGAGGGTTAGATTTTGCCGTGAAATGTTGCGAATGCATGAATCAGACCCCAACTTTTTTAATAAAATAATTTGGAGCGATGAATCATCATGCAAACGTGATGGTTATTTTAATTTACATAACCTTCACAGTTGGCAGATAGACAATCCTCACGAAATGAGAGAAGATCGTTCGCAGTACCGGTACAAAATAAATTTATGGTGCGGTATTTTTAATTGTCAGATATTGGGACCTGTGGAACTGCCGCCAACGCTCAACTTTCACAGTTATCTACAGTTCCTTCAGGAACGGCTTCCAACTCTTTTAGATGTACCCTTAAACCTGCGGCGAAGACAATGGCTGCAAAATGACGGGCGCCCTGCTCACTAAGGGCGTGAAGTAAGAGCTCAATTAGACGAAACTTATCCTCGCCGATGGATTGGACGATACGGGCCAATCACGTGGCCCGCTCGATCGCCAGACCTGAATCCATTCGATTTTTTCAACTGGGGCTGTCTTAAGGATAAAATTTATTCAAAAACAATTCAAAACGAAGAGCCTTTATGGGAACAAATAAATGGAGCTGCTTCTGAGTNAACTAATCTTTATATATGGACCACACTAAAGGCTCCTTTTCATATAATAATTTGTACGTGTCCTTCCCGTGACAAACGTTGGCCCAACCGTGACAGAGGAATTTCGGATTTTTTGTATAATAAAGCCATAATTTTTTTGTAGTTTTTGCTTTGTTTTTGCCCCTGGTCNCAACAACTCATGTATATTTTATTTCACGTGAACCCATCCTTCACAAAAAATGTTGATAGATATAGCCCTTGTTATAGACTCTAGTCCGAATTCCGGTAAGTAACATAAAATAATGTCAGGAGCAGGTAATACTGTACCTCTGTAATATTTAGCATGTCATTGATCGGTAACGAGAGCAACTTAAATTTAAATCTATTAAATACATTCTAGCGCGTCTCAGTCCTTTATTTTTCTACTCGAAACAGTAAGAGTGGCACCTTTCTGAAATCTTTATTAAATTAGCAATTTTTTTATGTAATGTAAAGTTATACCTCAGTACATTTTTTTTCACCAGAGATAGTCAAAGTTGGGGAAGAAAATATCAAAAAGTTAAAAATCCCAAAATAGTCCTAATTTTATGATGGGTCCTTAATATATTTTAACTACATTGCATTTGAGTATGGAGAAGCAACTATCTGGAAGTATTTTACATAAAAAATTTACTAAGTATAGCTTGGTTTGTAGATGCAGTTAAAGAAAATACATGAAAAGGCACGATTTTTTTTAAATAAAAAAAAATGTAAATATTTCAAAAACGGTGACACTTTTACCTGAAATTTTTTTGTTTATCAGAGAGCTCACCCCCCACCTACCTTCCCCTAAAGTTTGGAACGTTACTTCTGGGACACCCTGTATAAAAGGCACCATCCTAAGATAAAGCGTGAGTGAATTTAACCCTTACTTGGCTTATTATATCTTTTAATAACTAATCTTTATATATGGACCACACTAAAGGCTCCTTTTCATATAATAATTTGTACGTGTCCTTCCCGTGACAAACGTTGGCCCAACCGTGACAGAGGAATTTCGGATTTTTTGTATAATAAAGCCATAATTTTTTTGTAGTTTTTGCTTTGTTTTTGCCCCTGGTCCTATGTTTTATTATAAGACATCAAGTTCACACAGAAAAGTGAAATAAATTCGCAAAGTTTAAGTAAAATTATATCTGCTCCAAAAAAGCAGGTTCTTTTTTTGTCCCACCCGTAACAGAAAAAATAAATCAGATTTTTCCCATATAAAAGTAAGCTGGAATTTTTTTTCGTATTTTGTAATAACTCTTATAATAGTCAATTAGGTGTAGCTTTATCAAAGTTTAGAATTGTTCTGTTCTTTATACTTAAATCTAAACAAGAAAATTTTTTCTGTACCCGTGACGGTGGAATCGGCCTAATGTAAAAAAAAAATATTTTTTAAAAACAAGCTTTTATTTAACATGTACAATCAAATGAATAAAATAAAGTAGTGTAAAAAAAGATATTTTAGCAAGAAAATTTTGTTAAAACCGCACTAAAACGAATAAAATAAAATAAGTTAAGCTTTCGTTAAAGTTACTTTAGCCAAATAGTGAGGGGGTTGCTCAAACTCTAGTGAAAATTACTAACAATTTATACTGATTTACTACGTTCTTAAACTTGTCGGCGAATTCAGCGTGCATGCATAATTGGTTAGGTATATGTATGCATGCAGCAGATATGTAAATGCCGGTTCGCTATTCGCGCGACCATCAAACGCTCATAGATTTCATCACTGTCAAACTCTTGAAAGCATCACATTTTTTTTAATGTATATGACGAATTTATTTTAATTTTAGAAGCATGTTAGTTGAAGTACTCAATAATTAATAGAAATAATATACAACGGTATTGGATTTATGCTTACGTGTTTTGAAATCTAAAATAAGCAAAATACAATGGGGCATAATCAAAGTCCTCAGTTAGAGCCAACTTTAGTTACGAGTAACTAAACAGTTAGAGCCAACTTGGTTTTCATATATATCATGGTTAGTTTAGTACTGCATATGTTCTATCTAAAGCCGGCTTTAACACAAAATTATATTAAAAGTAATAGATTAGCTATTTTATGTCATCGTGCAACACTGTTATTTGAGTTTGTTTCGGTTATTTTAATTTTAACGTAATTTTAAAGATCAGAATCATGAAATAGTCATTAGTGGAAGGTATATCTACAATTAAATTTCCCCTCTTTGGATATTCTTAATAATTCTTTCTCCTATGAAAACCCGAAATAATACACAAAATCTCGTTAAATCAATACGAACAATGAAATACCATTATATTTATCAGATTTAGTGCTAGCGTTGGTAACAGCTTTCGTTGCTCTAACTTTAGAATCGACTCTAAGCGAAAAAGCAGGCGCTAACACAACTATGATATAAGAAATGTATAGATAGAGCCTACTTTTTCTTGACTATGATTATGCGTCAAAACATTAATGACTGTTTATAGCTTGCATTATGTTGTCAGTGCAAGCCAACTTAAGTGCATTTAAAATCTTATTTAAGTTAGATTCATTATAGTTCTTGTGTTGCAGACTGGATACCACTGGCAGACGTTCATTATTTGGCATCGTAATGGTTACGCCATTGATAATACCCTACGATTGAAAGAAATATATTAAAATATAGCTAAAAGCATGATAAAAACATAACGAGGTAAAACCATTGATTTAAGAATTCAAAACTCAAACTCACACACACATTTCGATTTTCAATCTCAAACAAAAACAATTGCGAACAATTTAATGTTTTTATTCTCAATTTTATATGATTTTTAAATGCTGGCAAACGTCAGAAAATCATGGCCGACGAATGGAGAGAATGAATTTACCTTGTAATGTTTTTATCATGGCTAAAAGTATCTACAATTTTCATACCTTTTCCACTGCAATATTTAGAATTATTTTGTGCTCTTTATCACTATCTTTCAGAATTAATTCCTTTTTAACTGTAAATTTAGGAGTTCTTCCATAATTCCATTCCCAAGAACTGAACTCTGTCCTTAAGTTGTCGATTCCTGGAAACCATTTTTCCGTCGGATTGATAAGTTGAAAGCCCAATTGTTTCATAATCTGCTGATTGCCGCCATCTTCCAACTCTGTAGCAAAAGTTCTCAGATATTCATAACCAACTGCAGCTATCAATTGCGAAATATTGACATTCCGATTTATTTCACATAAATTTTTAATGGGTGAACGTACAGAAAGTGTAGAGTTGCTGATGTAACTGACCTGCAATGAAAGATAAATATAAATACATATTTATGTATGTATAAATGTATACAGGACCAGGAACTATTTGAGATTTTTGGAGTTTTACAGAAAAATAATAAACCTTTTTTATTTCCGTGCTGTTCTACCAATAAATCTTTTTTACAAGCTTTTATTTTACTTGCTATGTATGTATATACACCCCCGACAAAGCCATATCACCTCCACATTTTGAACGGTTTTGACCATGAAACAAAAATAGAAGGTAGTTTCATTTATTGACATTCGTTGTTGTTGCTGACCACTTGACTTTAACAAGTTTATGATATTTAACTAAAATCATGCTACCAGACTCACTAGCAGCAAAATTTTTGTTTCTTGAAAAATTAAAAAAAAAATTGAAGTCAGTAAATTTGTTTTTTGTTATTTTTATGGCGTTATAACAATTATATTCAACAATTTTTATGAGCTCGAGGCCGTTTTCAGTGAAAACTTATTGTGGAACAGCAACAATAATTTGAAAAAATGGTAGAAGTGATAGCTATTTCGGAAATCACCACATTTCCTCATCAGACTTCTTTCAGTAGGATTCGAACCGACGATCACCACTGACTCAGCCAGTTGCCTACGCACTGTGCTAAGTTTGTCTTGTTAATTCTTGTTGCTTATTTTCCACTATTTCACTTTGCTAAGCCAACTACAATCAAGCGCAGCTATTCCGCTGCAATTCACTTGATCATGTGGTTGTTGGTTTT
>NW_016157411.1:65485-74250 GCF_001687245.7 Rhagoletis zephyria | reverse complement strand
AAAAAAAAAAAAATATTATCTCTGGTGATCAGGTAGCATGAATTTTATCAAATGTCATAATTTTATTAAAAGTCAAATGGTTAGCAACAACAACGAATGTCATTAAATGGAACTACCTTCTTTTTTGTATCATGGTATGTATCATGATACAATTATTAAAGGTTTTGTAAGTAGCTTTTTTAAAAAATTTGACACTCCCACCCACAGGGATGGGTTATGGAAGCAGGAGAAAAAGGGGAAGAATTAAATCACACTTCCTAAAATGGGAGCTAAATTCCATAAAAAGATGTGGATAATAGTGAATGGTGGTATTTTAAAACAAAACCGAATTTGATTTAATTATTTAATTTAAACAACCTGACTGTTATTAGAAATAAATACTTCTATGTATATACCAAACTAGCGTACGTCAGACGGCGCATAACTCGAAAATGAATGGTCCACTTTGAGCTTTTTTTGTTGTATTTATTTGGCAGATGATGGATATGAAGAAGCTATTTGTTTGTGGAAAACTTATGCAATATTTATTTAAAAAAAAAAACGACAAATCAAAAAATTTGGAGCTTACGTTTCTCTCGCGGTTATGGCTCGATTGCTTCGAATATGGTAATTTGAATTCTTTGATGTCGCACTTTTAATGTGCTGGGGAGATAATGCCACCGCCAGAATATTAAACATTGGCTTACGCAGCCGCAATTGGCGATTCGTGGCGGACGAACTCAGGAAAAATAAAAAAGAAACGCAGCTACTGATCGACTGAGACAGGAACCGTGATCTACATCGCCAAATGAGAAGCGCCATAAGTGTGCAATTATATCGCGCCATTGACTAAACCGAGCTGTCGTGAGACGATTAGGCCTATGGATGCGGTTGGGCAATATTATATTGCGTCAAAGTCTCATTCGGAGACACCAGGATTGTGTTGTGGAGGACAATACATACGTAAATACCTTCGTGGCAGATTTATTAGAACCATTGCGCACTTTACTTTACAGCGACTTGGCAGAATCAAGAGGTCTCCACGAATATCGACAAATACATTTCGGCATTTAAGGGAATTTCGTCTCTTTAACCTACATTGTATTTCTGTAGTCCAACGATTCTCATCCATTTTGTCTTGTTATCGCCAGCGAATGGAGAACAAAAATTTCTTCAAATTTAAAAGGTAAAAATTTCACTACAAAAAATTTAAAAATGTTCTTAAAACTTGCAAAGAAATTTGGAAAAGAAATATCACTGTTTTTGTTTTCAGGAGTAGGGTGGGAGTGCCACTGAAAAAATTAGAGCGAGACAACGTTTTTCTTACAAAACCTTTCACTATTGAATCATGTTCTCTTATTTACTTGAAATTTACTTATTATTTGAGAATTTATCTAAATCATTCCAATCATGATAAAAACATAGCAAGGTAGAACCGTTCTCTCATTTTGCCGGCCATGATTTTTTTTTTTAAGGTTTGCCAGCATTTTAAAATCATGGCTGTATTTCTTTATTCATTCTGAACGTTTGGAATAAACTTTTTTGTTTACTTATTCTTTAGAACGTTCCTGATGATATGTAAACGTATATTTCAATGGCCTTCTGTTTATTCTGGTTGTGAAATGGGTTTATCCGGAATGTATAAAGAAACGCAGCCCATATAAAATTGAAAATATAAAATTGAAATTGTTCGAAATTGTTTTTGCTTGAGATTGAAAATGAAAATGTGTGTGTGAGTTTGTGAGTAAATTTAAAAATTAAAATGTTTGGAAACGTCAAGGATTTTAAAAGTAACTCTCAGCGGTTCTACCTTACTATATATTTATCATGATTCCAATTATAAAATTGTGATGTAGCATTTTTAGAATTGTAATACGCATTAAACTTTCATCTTCCGATTCAAATGGATCGCTCTTGGTACATTTTAATTGGAGATCATTTAATATTATCAAAATCACACTAAATCAACTTAATTTTTACATATTTCATCTTTTTTTTCCCTCAATTTAATAAAATACTTCTACCTAGTTACGACTTAATTGCAGCTGCAGCTCAAACTAAATTTAAAATTGGTACTTAGCAAGATAATTCGAAACTAAGGCGACTCTGAATTAGAGATGGGCGGGACCCACGGCACTGATTTAAAATTGGTCGGGAAGATCTGTAAAAATATGGCGGGCGGGACGGGACCAAAATCCTTTCCTGACACTCCCGATAAAACCGCAACCCCTGCAAATTCACAAAATCTTCCTTAAAAACAGATGTTTGAAATATGCACTTTTAATATTTTATTGAGACGAAAACGAATAGTAAAGCAAAACAAAATAATCATAAGATGCCAGATCTTTCTTTATTATTGTTAATACTTAAAATTAATTTGGAAGACATGAACATCATGAAAATCATCGAAAAATTTGCGAAAACTTTTTTTGATTATATGATTTTCTTTGGAAACTCACAAAGATGAAATACAGAAGCTCATCAAGTAAATTAAACAACTTTTGTTTCGTTTGTGGTAATTCCATATACTACACAGTCACTTTGACTTTTACGAACAACAACTTTCAACAGAAACCGAGAAAGATTTCACCAATCCATTATGAGGATCGATTCGCTGGAAAACTATTGAATTCAGAGTTGTCGGACTTTTGCTGGTCGATCGCAGTAGGCAAAGGGCATTAAAAACCATTCATGCAATAGAAACTGCCCCAAGGTCCAAATAGTGTACAATCTAATAAAATTAAAAAATATCACGAAATAAAATATGAGTTATAGCGCAAAACCACATATCTGAACAATCAGTTATAGTGAACCGATTTCCATGATTTTCAGAAATAGTTAAGGTTATATCGAAAGAAGGTAATTTGCACAATTTTAGAAAAATAACTTTAAAACTGAGGGAATCATTAACAAAAAAGCTTAAATTTAAGCAAATGTTCAAGTACAGTTATCTCGAAAATCGGAGTCAATCTGTCAAAACGGGGGACGCCATTGAGTTTAGAAAATTCCAGTCAAGGAAGTTTAGCTAATAAACCTTTTCCCAGAAAAAAGGTTCATAACCCGAGTACAGCGAACAACGAAAAATTCACTTTCAGAGCTCTAAAACTTCCCTCCTAAATGTCTCAAAATTTTGACGTGATACGGATTTTCTGAAAACGCCATCGTAATCTAGAGGCCAAAATTAAGTTTATGTGTTTAGTCATTCAGCTGTGATATTTTAAAACTTTAAAAATTTACCTACAGAGTAATGTGAGTAACTCGGATAAATTTTACACATATGCTCAATTATTAAAAAATGACTTCAGGTTTCAAAGAAACTGTAGGCTTTTCTAGGAATCCTGTTTTATATATTTTAACAGAAATAGAAAATAAGCTGCGTGTACAAAAGAAAAAATCAGCCACACCAAATATTAAAAAGGATCATATCAACAGAGTGTTGGTAATGAAGCATTACTTGGGTTAACCCAACCAACGTTTCAATTGTGTTAACAGAAACATTGAGGGCCAGAAGGGGCAGTTTTTCAGTACACGGCCGTGCTTTAAACTAAGTATAAACGCCCGATCTGGCTGGTTTAAACTAACATCAGCCAATAAAATGTCAGCCAGCTGTTCAATTTAAACTACTTAGTCTAAGTTTAAACTGGCACTGAAAAACTGGCCCTGAGTTCCTCACAAACAACTCTTTGCAATAAGTGGATACACTCTAATGGCCTTATTCATAAAAAATAAATTAGGTTTAAAGAGCTTTATAAAGTGACATATTCATACAAATTTTCGATTTATAAAGCAGTTAAAGTCATGATACAAAAAAGAAGGTAGTTTCATTGTCACTTTTCGGGCGCCATATTAACTACCTGACAATTAAGCAGATTGTGACATTTCGTGCTGCCCTACCTAGTCCTCAATAATCATTTATTTATTGTAAACAAAAATATTTACAAAATTAAAACGAAAATAGAAATTCATGATATGATAAATATTACATATGGACGATAGGAGGTACTCCCGATTGAACTGGCACTCAGAGTCTGGAAGTAAGTAGTGTGTTAAATGCAGCTTGGCCGTCACGTAAACTCCTTCCGCTCCACCTATTTTCCGCCGCGTAGGTCATATCCTTGAGGATTGCAAATACCTCAGCCTGGAAGACCGAAGCATACTTGCCAAGAGAAAAGTTAATGACGGTAAGTGCAGCAGTGCATCAAGAACAACGCCACGTATTGCAGAGAAATCTTTCGTACCGCAAACGGCAATAGTTCTTTGAAGTTTTGCAAGCAGACCTCCCACGCTCTTGATTGAGAATCTGCTCCACCCTATCACTGACGCATAGCTAATTATGGGTCTGATCATAGAGGTATAAATCCAAAGACCAGTTTACATTGCCAAAATGCTGCCCATACTTTAGAGGTTTTGTGTTCCTCGTTAGATTTCCACGAAAGTTTTGTATCCAGAGTTACTTATAGATACTTCATTTTCGGAGAATTCTGAATTGTGACTCATTTCATGTTGAGAGCAATGAGACCATTCAACATTCTCCGAATCGGGGTTCAGACTATGCTTCAATGACGTAATATCTAACAATACATCTTCTTCGGACTATTTAACAAAAAAAAAGAAGAGTTTTGTTATGTAAATTTATTTAATGTATTTAAAATAAAACGAACAACAGATTTTAATAAATAAATGTTTCAAAACTAGATTTTATTTTATTTCTTCATCTCTGCACATCGATATCTTTCAAAGGATCTTTTCAACGCTTGAGAAAAACGTTCAAATTTGATTATCGAACACATCAACTTACTATTGTTTGTATGTAAATTTTACTCCCAAATATTTAAAAGAAAATCTCCCCTATAAAAAATTTCAATGTGGCAAAGCTATGCTTAATGTTTACATCTGGAGAAATGTCAAAAATCTGCTCTATAATAAAAAAAATAGTAGTAATGAAACTACCTTCTTTTTTGTATCATGGTTAAAGTATTCTTTATTTTTTATGAATTTGTATGTAAGTATACAGAGAAAGAAAAGAGAGCGAAAAATTACTTTTTGAAACAAGTGGTATTCCCGCATGATTCAATGGCTGCGTTTCTTTATACATTCCGGATAATCCCATTTCACAGCCGGAATAAACAGAATGCGTTTGAAATATACGTTAACATATCATCAGGAACGTTCTAAAGAATGGCTGCGTTTCTTTATACATTCCGGATAATCCCATTTCACAGCCGGAATAAACAGAATACGTTTGAAATATACGTTAACATATCATGAGGAACGTTCTAAAGAATAAGTAAACAAAAAAGTTTATTCCAAACGTTCAGAATGAATAAAGAAATATAGCCAATAATTAAAGGTTAGATAATTATTGACACCCGCGGTGTGAAACTCCCTTACAAAGGGTTGCAAAGGGGAAGAATGAAATGCCTTGTTGCGAAAATGGTAGTAGAAAAGTACGCAAAGTAGGCACTTAGTAGTGAAATTTCTTTTGTAAATTTTAATGTATTAGCAGGAAATGTTGCATTTTAAACGAAATATTTTAAATAAATACTAAGATGTCTACGTGAATTACGTAATTTGTGTGCTATTTAGAGGTATAAAAACTGCAAAAGGGCCTAAAATTAAAATAAAACTACTATAGGCCCTATGCTGAATATCAGCGCATCAGTATAATATGGCTGGCGTCACTTTTACTGACGATGACGATATTCAACATAGGGCGGGATGAGTTTTATGTAAACGTCGAATTTAAAAACATTTTTTATTGTCATCAGTTAAATGTGANTATCAGCGCATCAGTATAATATGGCTGGCGTCACTTTTACTGACGATGACGATATTCAACATAGGGCGGTATGAGTTTTATGTAAACGTCGAATTTAAAAACATTTTTTATTGTCATCAGTTAAATGTGCTTTATATGCATATACACATATACATATTGTACAAAAACATATAATTCTATTTCACATGAAAGCTACACTTTAAAGAAGCAACACGGTCCCACTGCTAAGGGAGCGGTACGAGAGAGACAACTGTCAGTTTATCTAACCTTTAATTATTGAATCATGGTATTCCCGGACTAATCGGATGCATTGACGGCACACACGTTAAGATTCTGGCACCAGAAAAAATTTGCAGCACCTGTACTACTGTCGAAAAGGGTATTTCAGTATAAACGCAATGATAGTAAGTGGACTAGTAAGTGTACGTGCAAGTTAAAGAAAATTTGTCTTCTCTTTTAGATGTGTCACGATTTGATCAATATTAAATACATCAATGCCAAGCACCCAGGGGCTACGCATGACTCTATGGTTTTTCAAATGTCCGGTTTAAAGTCACAATTAGAGTCAATGTGTAACCGTGGTTCAGATAACACTTGGTTATTATTTAAAATGCTACGTCCATACAACTCAAAACGTGTTAATTGGATTATTATTATTTTTTAAAGTAATGCTGGCTATGCTTTAGCGCCTTATTTGCTAACACCTTACAGAAATGCTGAACCAGGATATATAGCTTATATAATACCCGGCACTCCAAAGCTAGAAACATTATTGAGAGGACGATTGGGGTGTTAAAAAGCCGGTTTCAATATTTGTTAAGTGCTCGCTCACTTCATTACACTCCTGCAAAAGCCACGATAATCATAAATGTTTGTGCGGCTCTACATAATATTTGGAACCACTACAATGTCCCCTATGAAGAAGTGAACACTGCAGACGTCCAGCACGGGAGTGTTGAAAGAAGATAATGCAAATGATAAAGTTCCTATGCGACAAGCTGCAGAAGAAATGTCTTGTCGTGCTTACACTAATATTTTCATATTTTGTTTACATTTTTATTAAGCATAAGAAAAGCATATTCATCGCTTGAGGCACCNTTGTTTCATTAAATATAAATAGCAAAAATAAAAATCAATTCACTGCAGTCTTTGACATTTTCATTTATTGTAGTTCCTATACATTTCTTGTTTCAGTTCAAGCAGTTTTTTTTTAAGTTCTAGTTTAGCTTTTCGAGCCATTCTTTTATTCTCGATATCCTGCTTGTAAAGAGCTAGTTTATCCTTTTTTAAATAGTAAGATCTTTTATGTAAGTCTCAATATTTGGAAGGTTCGTTTTTATATCTTTGAAGGTATTAAGAGATTTATTTTGAAATTCAGCTTGTTTATTTGTTAGCTGCTCTAGTAGTGCAATTTGGCGGTGTTCTTTGCGTCCAGTTCTAGTTCTGTCATGGAGTATCCGGTTTCGAGAGGGCGTCTGGAGGTCATGATATTCTAATATTTCGATTACTCTACCAGACTCATTTTCATCTTGATTTTCTTCCTCATTTTGTACTCCAAATTCTTCTCCTGGAGGAATATTATATGGAGTATAGTTCATCAATATATTCACGGTCTCTTCCAGATTGGAAAGTGACCCCGTGTTCTTTGGTCCACCTCCAGTCGCGATGTTCTATGCTTGGTTGTGTGTNACTCATTTTCATCTTGATTTTCTTCCTCATTTTGTACTCCAAATTCTTCTCCTGGAGGATTATTATATAGAGTATAGTTCATCAATCCATTCACGGTCTCTTCCAGATTGGAAAGTGAAACCGTGTTATTTGGTCCACCTCCAGTCGCGATGTTCTCTGCTTGGTTGTGTGCGCACTTTTTTCTTGTCTTATATTTTAAATCATTCCAAACCTGCAAGTTAATGTATTGTTATTTCAGTATCAAAATAACGATCTTCTAATATGCTTACTCATGGTCAGGCATCCGACGGACGTGTTGGTGGCCCTAATGAATTCAGATTTTGTGCGACTTTTTTCCATCGTGGCTTTGTAATGGCTTCAGGACATACACCTCTTGCAAGGTCCGTATTCTCTTCCATAAGCGAAGCCAGACGCTCCAATTGGTGTTTCGTACTCACAACTCTCGGCCTGAAAAAGTATTAATAAATTTTTTGTTTAAATCCTTTCAAAAACCCGTTTTACTCACTCCAATACTTACATGACTATAATTTTATCAAACAAATTTAGTATTCTTAATTGTTTCCACAGTCTATCACTTAAAAATGGCGAACCGCTTGCAAGCGTTAGAAATGGAACAGCTGATTTCATAAATAGTTGCGTTCGACAAGTCAAAAATGTGTAGTAGTTTTTCCAAATTTCTACTGGATGGCGTTCGATAACGACAAAACATTATCCAACACACGCAAATTGAGAGAGCAAGCGTTCATTTTGATGCAAGAGAAGCGTTCATTTTGTACTGGCAAAATTTTAGTCTGCAAAAATTATCCAACACGAAAACATATGGTTGCAATTTTTGTAAGCAAACAAAATTGCATTTTTCGAGTTTTGGTATTTATATGCTTTTTGGCTGCCTATTATGTGACTTTATGATAGTGCCAACTAGTTTTTATACCCGAGCGCACTTGTGCACAAGGGTATATTAATTTTGTTCACATAACGGTTCTTTGTAACAGCCAAAACGAATCGAGATAGATATAGACAAATGTATACATAAATACTCAAAATGAATAGAGAAATCAATTAAAACATGTCTGTCTGTCCGTCCGTCCGTCCGTGTACACGATAAATCGAGCAAAAATTGAGATATCTCAACAAAACGCCCACGCCCACTTCCCATATAACGGTAATTTCCAGAAATACGAAAACTGCGATATTTTAGTAACTATTGAAGATAATTCACTCAAAATAGATATTTACAATAATTTTCAGACGAAAAATAAGAATATTATAAATTTTTGGAAAATGGGCGTAGCCACGCCCACTTATGGTTACATGTGTA
>NW_016157411.1:48134-59984 GCF_001687245.7 Rhagoletis zephyria | reverse complement strand
TAAAATCGGACAATAACCACGCCCACATCCCATATAACGGTAATTTAGAGAAATACAAAATCTTCGATAAATCAGTACATATTAAAGCTAATTTATTCCAAAATGATGCTTACAACAATTCTTTTCCAGGAAATACGTTTATGATAAAATTTTGGAAAATGGGCGTGGCACCGCCCACTTATGATCACGTATATGTATCTCAGTAACCGTTATACCAATTTGTACCAAACTCGGTATGGTTATTGTGCTTGCCACATTAAAGCAAAATGCTGAAAATTATTGAAATCGGACTAAAATTACGGCCGCTTTTCATATAACGGTAAATTTGAGAAATGCTTGAAACTTCAATATTTCGAAATTTAAGGACGCTAATTTACTCAAAATTGATACACCCCGGCTTACCATATAGCGGTAGCTTTCGGAAAGGTGAAAAAACATATATTTAATACCTGCGCCGGATATTTAATGTTCGGCTCCGCCCGAACTTAGACTTTCTTACTTTCTATTTCTAGAAATGTTCCTGGCGAACATTGAACGTTCACTTTCCTTTTTTCTTCCATAGAGGAAACATGAATTTCAGTTTGTTTACAAATAAAACATAAACAAAGTCAGCTGGTGTGTCTTCTTCTTCCGGTTTTTGCAAGTGATGGCTAATTTCCTGTTCGTTTACTTTTTTGCTTTTTCTTTTCTTTGGGGGAGAATTTTCGCTTACACTCTTGATTTTGATTGTTGGCTGGTGTTGGCTAATTTTGTTATCGAACGCAACTAATATCGTAAGGAAATACCAAATCTTAACGACTTACGATAAACGATAATACGGCTCAGCAGAATGCAAGCGTTTATCGTGTATTGTATGGATTCATAATAGGGGGGTTAGTTTTACGATATAGCAGAACGAGTGTAGAAATGTATAGATTTTTCGTTACGATATTTACAAAAAATTAAATTTTTACTATCGTGTATTGTATGGATTCATAATAGGGGGGTTAGTTTTACGATATAGCAGAACGAGTGTAGAAATGTATAGATTTTTCGTTACGATATTTACAAAAAATTAAATTTTTACTATCGTGTATTGTATGGATTCATAATAGGGGGGTTAGTTTTACGATATAGCAGAACGAGTGTAAAAATGTATGGATTTTTCGTTACAATATTTACAAAAAATTAAATTTTTACTATCGTGTATTGTATGGATTCATAATAGGGGGGTTAGTTTTACGATATAGCAGAACGAGTGTAAAAATGTATGGATTTTTCGTTACAATATTTACAAAAAATTAAATTTTTATTAAATAATATCAATTTTGATCATCCGTTTATGTAATTTTTACTTTCATTGCATGTTTGTGCAAAAGAACAAGTTATTATTTTCTTGTAAAATAGCCAGAACAAATGCAGTGCTGTGAAGTCGATGTTCATCGAGAGCATGTTGTGAAACATACAAACTAAGCCATCTAGTACCGGGATTCGGAATTCCGAATAGTGAATGGTGGTATTTTATAACAAAAAGGAATTTGATTTAACTATTTAATTTAAACAGCCTTATTTACATCGAATACAACCCCTGATTGTTATTAAAAATAAATATTTCTATGTATATACCAAACTTGCGTACGTCAGACGGCGCATAACTCGAAAATGGATGGTCCACTTTGCGCTTTTTTTGTTGTATTTATTTGGCAGATGATGGATATGAAGAAGCTATTTGTTTGTGGAAAACTTATGCAATATTTATTAAAAAAAAAGACAAATCAAAAAATTTGGAGCTTACGTTTCTTTCGCGGTTATGGCTCGATTGCTTCAAATATAGTAATTCGAATTCTTTGATGTCGCACTTTTAATGTACTGGGGAGATAATGCCACCGTCAGAATATTAAACATTGGCTTACGCAGCCGCAATTCGCGATTCGTGGCGGACGAACTCAGGAAGAATATGAAGAACACCCAGCTACTGAACAACTGAGACAGGGAACGTGATCTACATCGCCAAATGAGAAGCGCCATAAGTGTGCAATTATATTGCGCCATTGACTAAACCGAGCTGTCGTGAGACGATTGGGCCTATGGATGCGGTTTGGCAATATTATATTGCGTCAAAGTCTCATTCGGAGACACCAGGATTGTGCTGTGGAGGACAATACCTGCATAAATACCTCCGTGGCAGATTTATTAGAACCATTGCGCACTTTACTTTACAGCGACTTGGCAGAATCAAGAGTTCTCNATTGGCGATTGGCGGCGGACGAACTCAGGAAGAATATGAAGAACACGCAGCTACTGAACAACTGAGACAGGGAACG
Organism: Rhagoletis zephyria; assembly: GCF_001687245.7. NCBI lineage: Eukaryota > Metazoa > Arthropoda > Insecta > Diptera > Tephritidae > Rhagoletis > Rhagoletis zephyria. Next base: position 57,681 of record NW_016157411.1, on the reverse strand, counting down.
TGATCTACATCGCCAAATGAGAAGCGCCATAAGTGTGCAATTATATTGCGCCATTGACTAAACCGAGCTGTCGTGAGACGATTGGGCCTATGGATGCGGTTTGGCAATATTATATTGCGTCAAAGTCTCATTCGGAGACACCAGGATTGTGCTGTGGAGGACAATACCTGCATAAATACCTCCGTGGCAGATTTATTAGAACCATTGCGCACTTTACTTTACAGCGACTTGGCAGAATCAAGAGTTCTCCACGAATATCGAGAAATACATTTCGGCATTTAAGGGAATTTCGTCTCTTTAACCTACATTGTATTTCTGTGGTCCAACGATTCTCACCCATTTTGTCTTGTTATCGCCAGCGAATGAAGAACAAAAATTTCTTCAAATTTAAAAGGTAAAAATTTCACTACTAAAAATTTAAAAATGTTCTTAAAACTTGCAAAGAAATTTGGAAAAGAAATATCACTGTTTTTGTTTCCAGGAGTAGGGTGGGAGTGTCATTGAAAAAATTAGAGCGAGAGAAAGATTTTCTTACAAAACCTTTCATTATTGAATCATGTGTATGTATGCACATTCAAACTTTTTTGTTTCGACAGAAATATATTTATTTGGTTTGAGTGAAAATAAAAACAAACAAATGAAATGACGGCGAGAGAAAATTTCAAAAATGCTAGCAAACGTCCAAATTTCTAAAGCTGGCTCTCAGCGATTGTACCTTATAAATAATTTTATCATGGAACAAGGTGTATTAAACCAGGTGTGATTGACAACTCAGTGCGGCTCTCTTTTAAGGTACTATAATGTCAAAAAGTATAAACAAACGAATTAAACCTTAGTGATGCATGTATCTTGTCAGCACTGATACCCTAGGCTTTTATTTTGATTACAGTTTTGTTTTACCTACATTACCTGGAATATATATATTGTCAATAAAACAAAACAAATTGTTTATAAAATCGTTTTAGCAATTTTCTTGTTTTTAATTGCCCAAGTTTTATGCTTTTGTACGTTTATTTTTATATTTAAATTTTTTATCCTGAGCATTATTCGACACTTATAAAAGTAAGATTTTACATTTGTTTCCAATTTTATATGAGAGCTTAACTCTAACAATTTTGAAATTAAATTTTTTTCATGGGAAATAGTTTGGGTATAAACAAGCTCGTTTGAAAGTGCTTGATTCAGACGGACAACAAATGAAATCACTTTCCGTGAAGTGGTTTTCACAAACGCGAGATGAATCACGTAGTACAACACCACATCGCTGCCGTCTTAACCCGCATCTTGGTGGTTTAAAACATTGCACTAGGGCTATTCGCGATTCGGTGCATAAGAGCTGACAAATTTATGCAATTGCAGAAATGTGCCTTGGATTGTGAGCGACCTTTATTAAACTGTCATGGTAAAACTTTTGCAAAAGAATTTCACAGCTGATTCAAAAGTAGTTGCTAATAAACGTCCATTTTTTGTGGGGTTATCTCTTTTTATTTTCTTTCTAATAATTTTAGTTTCCATTTTGCTTTACGTTTTCTTTTTTGTGCATCAGCTTTGGTTTTGCTTAGGAATTTAATCAGTTGATAGAAATGTCAACCAGAGTTGCAATGCATAGCATTTTTATGCTATGGATTTTCGGTATTGCAAATTTGTCAAACCATGACAAATGCAAATGCGTGTATTTTGTTTGTGTATTGCAAATTGCAAATAACAAATAACAAATAACAAATTTGCAATGCAATGATGCTAGGCCATTTGCACCGGATCGCGTCCTGACTTCTATTGCATACATCGCACCAAGGCGAATTTATACAAGGTGGTGTTACTGGCGAATTTAGATTTTCGCCACGGTACTTCTTAAGGTACGACCGCACTAAGCGACGCGACACTGCAGCGGCACTACGCGACACGACGCGACACTTTTTGGTATACCGCACTGAAACTGCTGCGGCGCGACACTTCGCTGCAACTTTTTTTTTTTGTTTGCGTCAAAACCTTCAAACAAAATGGATGCCAGTGACGCTGATGTAATGTTAATGCCTTTTATTTTTATTTTCCTTGGCGAATTCTCCTCAAATGTTATGTTTCTTTACATAAAATTTTCTTGATTGAAATGCATGTGAATATTCACTCACAATTCGAAATCAATTCCTTTAAGTTAAAATTATAGTACGAAATGTTATGTCTCTCCGCTGGGTATACCGCACTATGCGGCACCGGAACTGCGCGACAGAACGCGACGCGACATTTTTGCCTAGTTGGTCAACTTTGCCGCGCAGCGTCGCGTCGCGTAGCTCCGCTGCAGCGTAGTGCGGTATGCTCCATAAGAATCCATGCAAAGAATATTTTGCCGCGCTGTGTAGCGTCGTGTCGCGTCGCCTAGTGCGGTCGTACCTTTAATGTCAAAATAGTGTGTTTGTTGTAATATGAATTCGCCTTGTTTACAACAAACACATCATTTTGACATTAATAAGTACCGCGGCGAAAATCTAAATTCGCCAATAACACCACCTCGTATAAATTCGCCTTGCAGCGCACCGTTCAAAAGTTTTGCTCCGTTTCATCTTGGTTTCCTTACATTGAATATTTAAGCAAAGTCGAACGTATTTACTTATTACCAAACTTGAAATGTACTTGTTTGCTCTCCTCGGAGGTTTATCTCTTAATAATTTCACGTTTATTAAGAAAATTTGTTGCTTGAAAAATTTTTGTGTAAATTTTGTTTAAACAAATTTAAATTTAAAAAAAAAATATTTTCAAATGGGTTAACAATTCATTTCAATTTGACATTATAGCCTGTTTCTTATGAGAGCAATGTCAAAATCAACCATACTTTGTTGAATACATTTTGGTTTTGACCATGACACATAAAAGGATTAAAATGAAATATCATTATCAGTGCTTGGTAGTTTTTTTACTTACGTGGTTCGCACCTTTTTTCATTAAAAATATTTAAAATATGTAATGTTAAAGGAGACTTCATTGAAATTGTTCTTTTTATTTTATAATAAAAATCACGAGAGCATTCTGTTGTTATTTTTTCATCTATGTTTCATCTTTTATCTAATTCTAAAGAATTCCCTTTTCAAATAAATTCTTTTTATAATCGCTAATTCCATGTGAATAAATTGTTCTCATAATTTAACTTGCAAAACAAAAACCAATTGGGAAAAATTATTTTTGGTTTACTTTATAATTTTGGGAATATTTGTTCACCTGAAATTCGTGATTCGTGATGAAATTCGTGAAAATTTACTTTTAAATTTGTCATCACATTTTGCAAAAAATTAGGCTTTGCGGTTAGCGTATCACCATTAACTTCAACAAATTTCGAATTTAAAATGTCCAATGTATGCAAAAAACTTGAATTCGGCTTGCGCAGACCGCCCTCCGATAGGCAATTAGCATAAGTATAATTTTGATCACTTTCTTCATCCGTTCTGAAACTTAGTTTCGTCAACCCCCTTTTTGAGATTATGCATTAATTTTCAGGTTCATCATATTCGACTTCTTTGAATTTAATGAAATGTCATAATTTTATTAAAAGTCAAATGGTTAACAACAACAATGAATGTCATTAAATGAAACTACCTTCTTTTTTGTATCATGGTTTTGACTATTTATCTTTTGTTTGTTTAATGTTCATTATTTTTATATAAAAGTATAGCTCTTTATCTAACAAATACCATTTAAATCCAAATTTCAGACTTTGTACCAAAATTATAAAAATTCTACAACCTTTTCCTCCCAATTCCAAGCGTTTTAATTTTAATTTCTAAAATAATTTTTGGTATGAAGTTTTATAGCTTATTAAATTCTAGTAAAATGAAGTGCAAGTTTGAAGCTGCTGAAAAATCGCCTTAATTTTTGATAATTTCTTTGCTGTCGGTATCACGAATTTTCTTCCATACAAAGTAATATTTGACATCGTCAGAAAAAAAATATCAAAAATCATTGCGATTTTTGAGCAAATTCAGAGTGTCACTTTATTATACTAGATTTTAATAAGCTATAAAACTGCATACCAATATTTTATTTAGAAATTCTAATTAAAATACTTGAAATTGTGGTAAAAAGCTTGTACAGTTTTAAAACTTTTTGCACAAAGTTTGAAATTCGGACTTACATGGTTTTTGTTAGATAAGGAGCTGCACTTAATTTAAAAAAATAATGAACCCTGAAAAAGCAAAAGATAAGTAGTCAAAACTGGTATAAAAGTTGAAGTGCTATCTTTTGTCGCGGGCTGTATGTATGCACTTTTTTGGGTAAAATTTTGCAATAAATTTTAACCAACTTCCCAATGAGCTATAGACCTGAAACTTCAAACCTAGCTCAGAGCCCGATGACAATGCAGCATGAAATAATTTTCTAGGTGGCGCAGGGGTCAAGATATTTGAAAACCCCGGTCAATCATGATATCTTGAAGTCAGCTCACCTCAAAAAACGTAAAACAATTGCATCCGTTTTTACCAGGAGGCTTGATTTATATAAACCGCGAAATCAATGGTAGCCCCGAGGTGGTACATACAGGGTGTCCAAGAAGTCATGGATAACCCTTTAACCGCCAGTGCACGACATTATGGTCTACCAAGTAAAAAAATAAAAACTTATAAAAAGTGTCATGGTTTTCGAGATTTTTTGACTTTTTTATATTTTTGAAAAATCTGTACCTTCGGCCGATTTTTTCCATGCCGTTTCTACAAATAAGAACTTTTTGAAGTTGCATCTTTTTTATTTTTATCTGAACTTATTCCGCTACAGATATCGTTCCTAATGAAACTTCTTCTAAAAGCTGATAAAAATGATTTTCCAGAAAATCTAAATATGTACAAAGGAGACTCCCAAAGACCTTGAGTACATCCAAGCCAAGTGGGCCATCCGAAGATGTTCACCACCAATGCCAGAACTAATACGTGTTTTGCTTCTTTAATTATAGTCCTCTCTCTTTTTATATATAGTTTAAGTAAGACTAGCAGGTTAACCTTAACACCGAAAATTTTAAAATTTAAATGCAGTGCGAATTTAATGTACTTTTGTAATAATGACCTTAGACTACAATTTGGAGGGTTCCAAAGACTGTTTATTTACAATAGGGGTATTCTCGAATGCATGACTTGCAAACACACAACAACAAAATACATGGGAAACAGCATTTCCTATCGCTGCAAAGTATGCAACGTCTGGACCTATGTACATATTTTGCAAAATAGCATAGCAAGATAAATGCGAGCTTGCTAGTTGTTTTGTTGTTAGAATTGCTACATATTTCTCTCATTCCTCTCAACTCACTAACTTAACTTTTTTGCTGTATCTTGTTGTTGTATTTGATACAGAATTCCGCTGCTTGCTAAATATGCATGCTAAAACTTTGCAATGGGGTGCTGTCGTACTCTTCCGATTTTGGAAGAGAATTGCATTTCGTGCAACCCGTGCAACTTGCAAGACTTCCGAGAATACCAACATTGCATCCTTAGCAAGCAATCCGTCTGAAGAAAATTCACCTAAACACGCAAAGATTCAGGAATTGATGTGGAAGGCTACCAACTCTTCAGATCTGATAGATGCGGTCATGGTGGTGGTGTTGCAATATATGTTAAAAACTGTTTGTCTTGTAGGTTACATTGTGCCTCTGGCACTGGTGATGTCGAATATGTGTTCTTAGATCGTCGTTTAAAGTACAAAACCACGTATCAACAAAATACAAAACCGCGTATGTGAGGTTGCATAATTAATTTTCTAGAGAGTAAAAACAATCATATTTCAAAATGGTACTCTTTTTTATAAAGCAATCGCAATTCTGGCTAGTATATTTCAGGACGAATGAATAAGGCTTGAGCCAAGAGCTTCGGTGAGCAAATCCAATTTTTGGCAACAAAAGTCAGAACGACAATACGCGGTTTTGTACTTTGAACGACGATATGTATGTACTCTCATGTACAACACTGTTCATGAAAATAGCAGTCAAACATACTGACAAGTTTAGACAATTTAATAACCTTTTATTCAATTACAGCTAATTTATAAAAATCGTGTCACGGTGTTAGTGGTCGAACTCCTCCTAAACGGATCGACCAATCTGTATGAAATTATTTGTGTATATATGGTAGGTATGAGAATCGGATGTAAAGTATATTTCATACCGCTAGCTGCAGCGTGGCACCTCCCATACAAACCGAATTTCTTATACTGCATATCTCTGGAAGTGTTCATGGTAGCGTAATCGAACATGGTATGGAGATATATGAAAACAGTAGCATACTCATGAAGAAAAATTGCGGTTATTGGAAAAGGGGGTGTGCACCTCCTATACAAATCGAATTTTTTATACTGCATTTCTTTGGAATAGTTCATGGTAGAGTACTCGAATCTGGTACGGGGATATATGAAAATAATCGTATACTCATGGAGAAAAATTGCGCATACTGCATATTTCTGGAAGCGTTCATGGTAGAGTACAGGAACTTGGTATGGAGATATATGAAATCAATCACATGGTAATGAAGAAAAATTGGGGCTATTAGAAAAAGCGGCGTGGCGCCTCCCATACAAACCGAATTTTTCAGACTGCTTATCCCGGAAAATATTCACGGAAGCAGACTCGAACATGGTATGGAGATATATGAAAGCAATCGCATACTTATAGAGAAAAATTGTGGTTAACGGACAAGGAGGCGTGGCACCTCCCATACAAATCGAATTTTTCACACTGCATATCTCTGGAAGTGTTCATGGTAGAGTACTGGAACTTGGTATGTACAAGGTATATAAAATCAGTCGCTTAGTCCTGAAAAAATGGGGCTATTGCAAAAAGGGGCGTCGAACCTCCCATACAAACCGCATTTTTCACACTGCATATCTCTGCAAGTACCTGGAACTTGGCGCATAAAGGCATCCCTGAATAAATCCCAGCTCATTGCACAGCAGCCTACGGCAGCTAGAGAAGACTCCTCCAATGGAGTCCCCCAAGGGTCAACGCTAAACCAGCTTGGCTCATCACAATGGTCAACGCTACACCAGCTTGGTTATCACACGATGCTGTGAGCATCACTCTCACTCCACTCCCCGAGTATTTTTGGTATGGTTGGAAAGCTACGGCTTACAAGCCACACTGGGGCTCTGCATAAATGCATCCCTGAATAAATCCCAACTCATTGCACAGCAGCCTACGTCAGCTAGAGCACGACTCCTCCAATGGAGTCCCCCAATTAATACATGGTAAAAGGGTCACATCTTGCGCTACCGCTTCATCAGCCTGCCCGCATATCTCACTCTCTCTCTCGCATAGCAGGCATATGGAGTGCGTGGTTGGCTTGATGTGCACCTATACACCATACGGGCTCATTGAGCTCGATTCATAACCACTCGCAAAGGTAATCCCTACCTCCTCTACTACTCTAACTCGACCACAACTCTAAACCTGGTCTCCCGCTCTCCCTCAGCTAAACATGATGCTTCGAGCCGGATTACTTTTAAACACAAGGGCGTGTGTTTGTTTGCTGCACTTGGTTTTGTGCGGGAGTGCAATACAAGTGCGTTTGTGTGTTCGCTGCACTTGGTTTGTGCGTGAAATGCAATACAAATGCGTGTGTGTTCGCTGCTTCTTTGTTTATGCGGGAAATGCATAAGTCTCTTAAACACTTGTTATGTACAAGATATATAAGAAAAATTGGGGCTATTGAAAAAAGGGGCGTGGAACCACCCATACAAACCGAATTTTTCACACTGCATATCTCTGGAAATGTTCATGGTAGAATACTGGAACTTGGTATGCACAAGGTATATAAAATCAATCGCATAGTCATGAAGAAAAATGGGGGCTATTGAAAAAAGGGGCGTGGCACCTCCCATTAAAAAGGAATTTTTCACACTGCATATCTCTGGAAGTGTTCATGGTAGAGTACTGGAGCTTGGTACGTACAAGGTATATAAAATCAGTCGCATAGTCCTGAAGAAAATTGGGGATATTGGAAAAAGGTGAAGAAAATTGGGGATATTGGAAAAAGGTGCGAGGAACCTCCCACACAAACCGAATTTTTCACACTGCATATCTCTGGAAGTAAAGTAAAGTACTCGAACGTGGTATGGAGATATATGTAATCAATCCCATACTCTTAGTGAAAATTAGGACTATTTGAAAAGGCGGCGTGATGCCTTTCAAACGTACTGAAACTATTACGTATCTTTATATGCATGTACACTTTTGCTAGGTTATTTAAGACGGTAATGGATATATGCCTTCTAATAATCACCAAACCGTAATATTAGAAAAAATCATGAACGTGAGCTGTTGGTGAAAATATTGGATCAAAATGTTTCAATACAAAAAAAATTATTTTGTTCGCCGGGTCTGCTATTTTTGTTTATAAACCTAATACTCAAATCAACAACATAAACCAAACCATGATACAAAAAAGGAAGGTAGTTTGACTTTGAAATTTCTTGACATAAACTGTGCTTATGACGTTTATACTTTTCGTAAATTGCTCGAGTATCACTGCCACCTCAACAAAGTATTGTTTTGGAAATTTTATTATTTTTTAAAGGAATTTTTTATTCATTAAAAAATAACAACACGCAAGGTAAATTTACTTAATTCATCGTATTAGCATAACTGTTAATAATTAAGTATTAATTTAAAATACCTTAAGTTACCTTACCGCAAATTTGGCATTATATGCAGTGTTCGATGAGATATTATTATAGATATTAGGATATTGCTTTAATTTGGATACTTTTTAGAGGACATATGAACAAAGGAATAGTTAAAAAGTAGCTTAACGTCAATGAAAACACTATGGAAGCATACACTTAGAGGGAGGTAAAAAATTTACAAATTCTTAGAGTTTATTGTTATAGTTTATAGACTGATAAACTACTCGCTCTAATGCTGCTGGTGCAGCGTTTCGCTTAGATTGGGCACATCCGTCCCGAGGCTGAAAATTTTCCGCCGAAAAGTGTTTGGAACCATGCACGTGGCCATCCCGAAATATGCAGCTAATCGTACTAAATAATGATGAAAATAATTGCATAAACAAATAGATTATCCATGTGCATTACGCAGTGTAATAGGAGTATTTTACTAGCCTTTCGTTTTATAATTAATTCTAGAAGTAAACCACTAAAAGCTCGCTATAACATGATGCTCAAAATATATTCCTTGAAATTTCTACCATACAAAGTATGCTTGACAAAATTTTTATATGGAAGAAAATCAGAGCTGGGTAAATGCAATTACATTACAATTAGAATTACATTCCTCAGTAATTGTAATTAGGATTCAATTCCTTTAGTTCACAGCAAAGGAATCGATTACTTTTTCAATTCCTTGAAGTAATTTCAAATGGAATTATTTTTTTCTTTAATTCCATTACAAGGAATTTCATATTGTAATTGGAATAAATTACGTGCTAGTAATGTAATTTCTTTTATTTCAATTCCTTTGTAAGGAATTGAAAATGTAATTTTTTTCCAATTCCTTTGAAAGGAATTGAAAATGTAATTGATTTTTTTCCAATTCCATTCCTCAAAGTAATTTAAAAAGTAATCGAAAAAT
>NW_016157411.1:41797-48109 GCF_001687245.7 Rhagoletis zephyria | reverse complement strand
TTATAAAAAAAAATATTGTTTACTGTTGAATTGCAATAGCTTTGTTAAATTTCTTGGTTGCTAACTGCCTTGAATAAACAACTTATACCTAAGTAGTATTACTAATTGGACTTTAAGAAAACTGAATAGCTTAAACTGTAGCTGTTCAGTTTATAGGGTAAGGGTTAAATTTTCCAGATCCTACCGCGAACGCGCTTCGCGGCAGATGAGACCCAAAAATGTGGCTGCCTTGGGCACTGCTGTTCTCTTGGACTAATCCCTGCGTATCTATAAAAATGCACTGAGTTAATTGTGTATATTATGGTACCCTTAATTCTACCCAAAATGGCGTGCCTTCTGGGGCCTTTGAAGTACTCTTACTGGTATCCTGCGTTACAAATGAGGATAGAGTCCGCTTGAATTACGAGCCCTGTGGGACTGCAGATCCTACCTCCTAAGAGTTTTATAAACAAATTTCATTGCTATGGCTAAATTTTGATAATAACACTGTAACGACGCTAAAATTACACAAAAAACGCCGAGAGACGTAAAATTAATTTTAAGGAGTATGTTACGGATCTGTATACCGTTTTTTTAGATAAGGTCATTTAGTCAAGTTATTTTCATTTTAAGTTTTCATTGCGAATGAAAAAAATTCAAACTTTAACATGGTCATACGGTCATGTACGATATGGCGTATGGGTAACATTATTTCCTGCTAGTATTTCATACAAAAAATTATTGCACTTTCACTTAACCCTCGCAAATCACAATGGGCCCTGATCGGGCCTAAGTGTGCTGGCGCCCTCTGAGCCTAGCAGCCACTTCAACCTAATCCTTGCAAACTTGCTTATTTATCCATCGATTTTCATCGGTAGTAGTGTTTTAAGCCGCAAAACAAGCAGATATTGGCTAGTCTGTACTAATATATGTATATTTTGAAAAGCGTTTTTTTCTGTTCGCATAGCTCGAGAAAGGCCGTACCGATTTTTTTGAAATTTTGGAATGTACTGCAGAATTTCCAAGGATGGTTATAGGCTAAAAAAAAGTTTCGATATAGAAAGGGGGCGTGGCACCTCCCATACAAACCGAATTTTTCAAACTGCATATATTTGTGGTACAGGACTAGAACTGGGTATGGTAATATATACATATACATATAAGACCAATTCCATACTCATGGAGAAAATGGGTGGAGAATGGGGCGTGGCACCTCCCATATAAACCGAACTTTTCATATTGCATATTTCTGGAAGCCTTTAGTTTGACTCCCACATGCCAACCGAATAGGTGTCAGCCCCCCTCAAAAATTTTCCAACAGTTATCTTTTTTAAACCTCTTTAATTTGATACCCATATTGTAATATTTTATTTATTTTATCAATGTAATTTGGTTAAAGTTTCAAACAGATGGCAACCCTCCTCAAACATATTTTCGGCAGTAAGCCTTCTTAGTTTGACACCCACATGGCAATACATATTTCTTTTTTTTTTTTAACAATTTGACCGAGCTTAAATTTTCAAATAGGTGGCAGCCCTCGTCAAAAATACTTCCAGCAGTTCTCTTTCTTTAACCTCTTTAAGTTGATACCCATATTGTAATAATTCATTAATTTTATCAATATAATTGGGTTTAAAAATTTTAAAATAGGTGGCAACCCTCCAAATTTTTGCGATATCATTGGTTCTGGTATTATACCGAATAGAAAAAAAATTATTCAAATCGGTTCAGCCGTTCTCGGGTTTTGATGACCGTGACATACGAACACAAGATTTTTATATATATAGATATACATAGAAGATGTCCAATGTGTGCTTTCGATTTTAATCTTTGACCAAAACAAAAATTTCAGATTGTACATTCGTGAATGAACTTTCAGTTTCTCGATTACTTTTACAATTCCTTTGAGTAATTGAAAAAACTAAAGTACGCTTGCGATTCCAGGTAATGGAATTGAAAAAAAAATCAATTACATTTTCAATTCCTTTTAAAATAAAAGTTAAACGTGGTGAGCGGTTGAATGGTAGAACAAGAAGAATTTATTTCATTTGACAGTTTACATGTGTACCTGTAGGCATAACAGGGTTGTATTGTTTGGTATATTTCAACACCCCCACTATAACAAACAATATGAGTATGGATTACAATATTTCAATGTGCTGGACACCCAGCTTTCTTAAAAATATATAATGCTTAATTTTACATAAGCCTTTTGTAAATAAATCAGCAGGCATTTCAGCTGTAGGCAAATATCTTATACTAACTATTTTGCTGTTAACACATTCTCGACTAAAGTGGTATCTTATGTCTATGTGCTTGCTTCTTTTATGAAGTATAGGATTTGCTGCAAGCTTCTGTGCACTCTGACTGTCATTATATAAGTTAATAGTGTACATTATTTTTGTAATTTCAAATTGTAAATTTCTTAAGTATTTTGCCTCTTTGCAGGCTTCTGATATAGCCATTTATTCGGCTTCACAACTTGATAAGGCTACGGTTTTTTGTTTCTTAGTTTCCCAAGATATTATGCCTTTTGACAATGTAAAGCATATACCAGTATAAGATCTCCTATCTATAGTGTTGCTTGCCCAGTCTGCGTCAACAAAGCCTTCGATATTTAAACTTTCAGGATATGCATATTTTATGCCATATGTTTTAGTTCGCTTTAAGTACTTTAAAATTCTTTTTGCATAGGAATAATGCTCTCTAGTAAAGCATTGATTAAATTGGCTAAGAAATCCTACCGCGTAGGCAATATCTGGCCTTGTTAACACAGCTAGATACATAAGACTTCCTATTAACTGTTGGTACGGAAGACCAACTTCACAATGATTTTCTTGATTTATAGACAACTTACTCTCAATTGGAGTATCTACTGTTTTACAATCAATCATATTGAATTTTTTTAGTAACTGTTCAACATAGGTTTTTTGACATAATGATATTGTTTTTTCAGATTTGTTTGTTATTACATCCATGCCAAGACATTTCCTGATTTCGCCTAAGTCTTTGATTTTAAATTTACTTGACAATACATTTTTTAAAAGTTTAGTCTCAACTGTATCATTAGAAAAAATAAAGAAATCATCTACATAAACCGTAACAATAGTTTTTGATTGATTTACTAATTTTGTATACATGCATGGTTCTAACTCAGATCTTATATAACCAATTTTTAGTAAACATTCATCTACCTTTTTGTACCAAGCTCTTGAGGACTGCTTGAGGCCATAAATTGCCTTTTTAAGCTTTAATACCTTGTTCCCTTTCTCAGTATTAGGAAACATTTCTGGTATCGACATGTAAATTGTCTCCTCAAGATCTCCATTCAAAAAAGCTGTTGTTACATCGAGATGAGTTGCTTTACGTCCGATTTATGGTCTACATAATCGACCAAGTGAGCAAACAATTAATGCGATTGTGACCAAGTTTCGCACTCAGTTTACTTTATTGGACATTAAACCAACCACACGAATGCGTACAGTGCGTACAGAAGAGACTATTTAAATTCTTTTAAATTATCTAATTGCACATTTGCAAAGGCCCATAACCTAAAATAAAAGTTAAACGTGGTGAGCGGTTGAATGGTAGAACAAGAAGAATTTATTTCATTTGACAGTTTACATGTGTACCTGTAGGCATAACAGGGTTGTATTGTTTGGTATATTTCAACACCTTTCAAAGGAATTGGAAACAAAATTACATTACTAGCACGTAATTTATTCCAATTACAATATGGAATTCCTTGTAATGGAATTAAAGAAAAAACCAATTACATTTGAAATTACTTCAATGAATTGAAAAAGTAATCGATTCCTTTGCTGTGGACTGAAGGAATTGATTCCTAATTACAATTCCTTGTAATCTGTAATTGGGAGTAATTTAATTCCTAAAGGAATCATTACGACCCAGCTCTGAAGAAAATGCGCAGCACAGTCAACAAAAAAAAATGTCGCCCCTATGCTTATTTTTTGTAATTTTCAAAAATTTTTTAAATGGGATGTAGCGTAGAATATGCTATATTTTTATAAAAAGTTAATGAATATTAAACAAACAAAAGGAAAACTGTACCTACTAATTATTAAAAGGATTCAAATAACGAAGAGTGTACATTTCTTAATTATTAATCCAATACATATTACATATTACTCTACACGAAATATAAACCTCTGTAAAGTAAATTTTTTAGGTAAACTTTGGGAAGTGTTTTCGAGATTTGTTCGAAAAACGTATTTTTAGTACTTTTTCAGTTATTCCTCAATATCTCATGAAACGACCAACAGTTCGAAAGGTATTGAATTGCAAAAATATATTTTTTTGAGCAGATTGTGTTCCGTAACATCTACATTTCTCATCAGATTTTCATTTACTGTAAAAAGAAAATGATTGAAATTTCAATTCTTCGATTTTGGTCGCCTGTAACACTAATAATTTTCATCGAAATCGGCAAAGTAATATATATTTGTAAGAGGACTGTAGGTCGCTTATGTTGATTGGATAATTTTTTCATGAGATATTGACGAATTGGTTTGAAATGTGCCAAAAACACGTTTTTCAAAAAAATTACGAAAGCGCTTGTTTGAAAGGAAAATTGGCTTGGAAAATATTTTTTTTTTCTTAAGCGATTACCACAAAATTTGTAGAACAGGTTTATCGATATATTTGATGATGGTCTTCAATTTCGCGTCATCCATTGTCCATAACCGAACAATATTTAGAACGCATTGACTAGTTGAACCTTCAAAACCGGCTTACCCTTATGTAGTTATCCATTAGTTATCGACACTGCTTTTATTTCGATAAGGAAAAGTTAATTTTAAAATATCGAAGAAAATGCGGGACAAAGGCAGGACACTTGGAAAAAATCAGTACATTTTGGGGGTTTTCTGTTTTGAAAAGCTACGCAGGACAGACCTTTATATAACAGTACGGTCCCGCAAAAAACAGAACGGATGGTCACCGTACATATAGTACATGACCGTACTCATACATGACTGTATGAGTAACTTTTTCCATGTTAAAGTTTGAATTTTTTTGATTTCAAATTCAAACTGGAAATGAAAATAACGGCTAAATGACCTTAAGTACTACCCAAAATTAATTCTACGTATCTCGGCGTTTTTTGTGTAATTTTAGCGTCCTTACAGTGCTAGTATCAAAATTTAGCCATAGCAATGCAATTTGTTTATAAAACTCTTAGTCCCCAGTGCGACAGGGCTCGTAATTCAAGCGGACTCTATCCTCATTTGTAACGCAGGATACCAGTAAGAGTACTTCAAAGGCCCCAGAAGGCACGCCATTTTGGGTAGCATTAAGGGTACCATAATATACACAATTGAGTCAGTGCATTTTTATAGATACGCAACAGTCCAGACTGTTCTTCACCGAAAGGCGAGCATGAAAGTATTCGGGCGGGTTATGCCTGCTTCGACATTACGGGTCTCGTCTGCCGCGAAGTGGACCAACGTCGAAATCAACCAGCGCTCGTGTATTAATTCTTCTGATGAAGCTCAAAGAAAAACCAACCGCTGGCCAATGGCAACATTTTTTGGTATACTCAATATGGCTTGTACAAATATTTATGTTATATACTCCCATAATATAGTACAATTAGGGCAGAAACCGCTTAGTCGCATAAAATTTATGAAATCTTT
Organism: Rhagoletis zephyria; assembly: GCF_001687245.7. Lineage (NCBI taxonomy): Eukaryota > Metazoa > Arthropoda > Insecta > Diptera > Tephritidae > Rhagoletis > Rhagoletis zephyria. Next base: position 42,476 of record NW_016157411.1, on the reverse strand, counting down.
ACACTCTGCTCTCATTCAAAAGCACTTAAATAAAAGGCAAGTGGTAACTTTAAAAACGGCGACTCGACAAAATATACAAAGTGCACTAGCTAAACATGATGAGAACGCAGGCAACAACGGCGACTTGGCAACTAATAAAAAAAAAAGACACCCATCCAAACGGTGACTAAATCTTCATGTGCCAAATATGAAAAAACCTTGTGTGGTGAGCACAAAATTAATCTCTGTGCCTCATGTGTAACATAAAGTTTAAAACTTGTCAATGTTATTGTGGCTTATTAACATTTTAATTAATTTGCAAATTTTCCTAATAAACAATCGTGGTACAAAGCTCAATAAAAATATTAAAAATAAAGTTTAAAACTTTATTTTAGCCTTAAGCATAAAACGTACCTCCAGAACTAATTTGAGAAATTTAATTTGATTATTGTTACTTTTTTACTTTTTTATTTAATTTTGTCAGAGGCTATTAACCAAAAAATAAAAAAAGTTTAATGAATAATTTAAATTTTAAGTTTAATATCACATTAAAATAAATAAACAAGCATTAAAATTTTTGTATAAATATTCCGAATAAAAAATGGAATTTTTATTATATTTGGTTTCGGCCAGAGACCGGCTTTGAGTACCAATAAAATTAGTGTACTTATTCATGATCCATAAAAATTAGTGCAAATGA
>NW_016157411.1:38835-41697 GCF_001687245.7 Rhagoletis zephyria | reverse complement strand
CTCTGACAGATTTTGGGTCGCTTAGTCAAAAATGGAAACATATGTATATGTATATTTGAAATTTAAGAAAACAAGGCAAATAGCAAAATCGGCTAAAAATGGCTAATTTTTTTCTTCAAAACGGCTGCCGGCTAAATCGAAATTTCTCCGGCTGTTTGCTATCGCAACCGGCTAAATTTAGCCGGAAAACGGCTAAAACGGCAACACTNTAAGGCTAGTGGCCATCTCTGACAGATTTTGGGTCGCTTAGTCAAAAATGGAAACATATGTATATGTATATTTGAAATTTAAGAAAACAAGGCAAATAGCAAAATCGGCTAAAAATGGCTAATTTTTTTCTTCAAAACGGCTGCCGGCTAAATCGAAATTTCTCCGGCTGTTTGCTATCGCAACCGGCTAAATTTAGCCGGAAAACGGCTAAAACGGCAACACTGCTACCCAGCTGGATTTTACTCATTTGGTCGAGTGAGAGGCTGAAAATAATTTCAATGAGTTTAATATTACTTGTGTTCTGCTTTGTTCTACATCAGTGTTGGCATTTTTGGTACAATTTTGATACAATTTCGTTTACTACGCAGTACTTTTTAGTACAATTTTGTAATGAATACTATAAATATATACGTAGCTCTGAAAATTAATTAATTGCGGGAATTCGTTTTATCTTTTTGTCTTTGCCTTCTCGTTTTTGCCTTTGTAAGTTTTGAAAAAAGGTTTTGAAATAACCATTATAACATAACAAAAGGTGTGCTATCTACCTCACATTCCTAGGAAAGTTTTGAAAGAATATTTTCGATACTTATTAAAACAAAATGTTGAAATCAGCTTCATATAGTTAGAAACAGTGTCATCGTTAATTCTTTATGTTCTTAAATATGATAACTTCACGACACTTATGTATATATTGACTAGAGTTAACTATTTATTTTATTATTTTTTTATTCTAATTATTTGTTTATAAAAATATAGTTAATTCCTTAGCAAAAACTATATGAAAATAAGTTTAAATCTTTGAACAACATTAAAAAATTGACAAACTTTGGTAAAAATTTCGAGCTTTCTATTTCAGTTTTAGTATAATAAAGTGCAAGTTTAAAGTAGCTGAAACTTACCGTCAATGTCATATTGTTTAGCGCGATTTTTTTTTAACGAAGGAAATGAGCAACACCTTCATCAAAAAAAGAATTAATATTATAAAAAATCGACGATAAGTCGCAGCTATTTTAAGCATGCACTTCATTTAAATTGATCGGACTACAAACGGCATAACGGCATTCTCAAAACATGTATTTCTAGGAAATCGAGTTAAAAGCCCGAAATTTTTACGAAAGTTTGTTGATTTTTTTAAGGTTCCGCAAAATTTGAATCTTGGGGTTTTATTAAATTATAAACTGCATTTTTATAAACAAATAATTAAAATTAAATAATTTTAAGATAAATGGCCAATATTGTCAATATGTGAGTGTCGTAAACTTTTGATAAGCACTTGAAATACTAAAAATAAAATGTCAAACTTTAGTACTGAATTCAAAGAAGATGTCTCCTTTTTCCATGCATAATAACTTAAAAAAATGTGTTTGTTAAGAAGTGTACTTTAAAATATGTGCATACACATTTATGTTCAAAGTGTAAAATGTACCTACATAAACTTTCCCATGAATACCATCAAATTATTGATCTTGAAGGGAATCTATGTATGCATGCACTAAGAAAATATATGAGCAAATTAAAAAGTCGATGCAATTTACAGTCGGAAAGTATAGTTTTTGTATAGATTTCGTTCTGAAGGAACAATTTCATTTCCCAACACTGTGCGACATGCGGGCGCCACCATAAACAAGTGTGAGCTAAAAGTGAGAGTGTGTTAGTGTGCCTTCGCATGCTGTCGCTTTCTCGTCGTTTGTACATGTTTTGTTGCCATAAACGACGAAAATCACTAAATTCTCTAAAATCACTCAAGTTTGTGCTCCTACTCATTTCGGTATAACTAATTTGTTTAATGGCTCAATGAGAGAATTGAGCACTACACCAATTCATATCAACAGAGAACTTAGTCATTGTACATGCTCTCGCTTTGTGTGCCGAGCGTAAAATAGTGTTAGTGCATATGTGTGAATATTCTGCAATGAATAATATCCACTAACACTATTTCTTGTGTTATTCAACCAATTACTTAAAAACACGAATAATTGCAGTTCCCTGGTTTCGGTCTAGGTGCAATCTGGGGTAAGTTTCAAACCGGGTGTCGTCGTTTCGACGAAGAATGTCTTTACTGGCTAAAAAATATGAATGTCGTTCTAGGGTTAAAAAAATTAAGAGTTGTTCACAACAAAAAGCTATAATTAACTTTTCTCATTTCGAAAAGTGTAATGCTAACTTGACAGTCGTCGTTTTCAACTACTGATGAGGTCATAGCTAGTAAAGCAATCGCTCTGCTCTTGCGTTGCCCTGTTGTTGTTGTTGTTGTAGCGACTACAACAACCCCGCCCAGATCGGCTGATATCGCAGTCGTTGTCGTAGAGTTCCACTAACGGCAGCCCCAAGAAGTGTGTAGCCTCTATGGGGTCGGTCCACAGGGACGTCGCCGTTAGGGTTGTGGGGTTTTCCGGGCATGCGAAGAGATGTTTCGAGTCGTGAGGGGTCTCTCCGCATGCCGGACATTCGTTCGGCACATCCGCATTTAGCCTACTCAGGTAGGAATTTAGCCTGCTGCAGTAGCCAAAGCGAAGTTGGGCTATTGTTGTTTTGGTCTCCCGAGGCAGACGGAGCTCCGTCGCGTCAATGTCCGGTGTTTGTGTGCCTAGAACGGCATTCACAGGTCTTGAGTCTACATAACTCGAGACTGCGTCCCTGTGAATGCCGTTC
>NW_016157411.1:30299-35623 GCF_001687245.7 Rhagoletis zephyria | reverse complement strand
ACTAGAAGATATAGGGGCTTCCTCTCTCCCACAGAGGCTCAAACGGTGGTCGGCAAATTATCTAAGTGGTCGACACTCGTCGGTAATGTTTAGAGACAAATCGAGCAAACTTAGAAAAATAAAACAGGGGGTTCAACAGGGTGGTGTCCTTTCCCCACTACTGTTTAACTTTTACATTTCGAAGCTCCCTCAGCCACCAGTGGTAGTCTCGATTGTCTCTTACGCCGACGATTGCTCGATCATGGCGACTGGGAATGCATTGATGACCTGTGTTCGAAAGTAAACGGATATCTCTCTGAACTTTCTCGCTTCTTCACTGCAAAGTGTCTAGCCCTCTCCCCTAATAAATCCTCTGCGACCCTGTTCACAACCAGGACGAAGGAGGTCAGGCTACCGCTAGGAATTCACGTCGATAACACACCAATTCCGACGGTGGATAATCCTAAAATACTCGGAGTAACATTCGACAGTCTGCTCTCCTTCTCTGCGCACGCAACCGCTATTGTCAATAAAGTACAGAGCCGCAACAAGGTCCTCAAGTCGCTAGCCGGCAGTACTTGGGGCAAAGACAAAGAAACGTTGCTGGCAACATACAAGGCAATAGGCCGGCCTGTTTTAAACTACGCATGACCAGTGTGAGTCGCCGGGGACTAGTAGGACGCAGTGGACGAAGCTACAGACGGTACAAAACACAGCACTTAGGACAGCGACCGGATGCCGGACGACTGAGATACCAACCGTCCTGGGCGGGGTTGTTGTAGCCGCTACAACAACAACAACAACCGGATGCCTCCTGATGTCACCAGAACACCACCTCCACGATGAGGCGAAAATGCTCCCAATTAGGGAGCACAACACGATGCTCTGCAAGCAGTTTCTGGTTGGGAGCCACAGATGTGGCTACCCAAATAGACAGCTGCTTGCAGAGGAGCCCTCGCCGAGCCACGTTAGGAGGCATCTATATGAACTGACGGACAAAGTCCAGAGGTTCATCAAACAGCCTCTGGACCCATCAGCTTACAGACAGGCCCTGAACGGCATTCACAGGGACGCAGTCTCGAGTTATGTAGACTCAAGACCTGTGAATGCCGTTCTAGGCACACAAACACCGGACATTGACGCGACGGAGCTCCATCTGCCTCGGGAGACCAGAACAACAATAGCCCAACTTCGCTCTGGCTACTGCAGCAGGCTAAACTCCTACCTGAGTAGGCTAAATGCGGATGTGCCGAACGAATGTCCGGCATGCGGAGAGACCCCTCACGACTCGAAACATCTCTTCGCATGCCCGGAAAACCCCACAACCCTAACGGCGACGTCCCGTTGGACAGACCCCATAGAGGCTGCACGCTTCTTGGGGCTGCCGTTAGTGGAACTCGACGACAACGACTGAGATATCAGCCGATCTGGGCGGGGTTGTTGTAGCCGCTACAACAACAACAGGAAGACAATACCTGTAATTATTGTACCATGGTTTGAAACCTACTTTTTTATTTAAAGTGGCATTTTTATTTCTTCTCTATGTCCGCAGGATTAATTTTGTAGAATTTTGTAATTTCAAGGATATGATTAATTCCATAAATTATTAAAAAATTTAATGCAATATAGAATAAAAATGTGGGTAACAAATGCAATAGAAAATTTCTTTAGGATTTAAAACATTTAAATTTTTTGGATTCACCAGGACGAATAGGTAATTTTTAAGCTGTCAAAGTTAGAAGAACCAAATTCGAACAAATATTGCAAAATTTCAAGGATAAAATTTTAAAATGACATTTTCAATATTTACCAGCCCTTCTGCACTAGAAACTGGAATATGTTTAAATTCTCATTAATTTTATACCCATACTTCTTCTCTAAGCACATTTCTCTGAATTTTTCAAATCATTTTTGAATTACTGTCGTCAGAGTGAAATACTAAAAACGCAATTTTACTATATTTGGCCCATGGTTTCGCGAATATATTGATATTTTGATTAAAATTTACCATCGCGCGGTGTTATATGTACAATGAGCTAGGCATTTATAAAAATATATTAATTATTAAATAAAACAAGAAATATAGCCAATACTGGTCAAGAAAAAGAGTTTCTATTATTGCCATCAGTGCAAATTACAAATCGCGAAAATCCCGGGATTACTTGCCAAGAATCCCGGGATTTTCGAGACCTTAAAAAGTCCGGGCTCCCGGAATCCCGGGATTAACATTCCTAGTGCGCACGTACTTAACGATGACTCGTTTGCAAACAGCCTAGACTGAGGCGCGGAGAATTGAGAATACTCAAAGCAATGAGCAAGTGAGGGCGGGAATGAGGAAAATACTAACCCTGCATGTAATATCTGTAAAAATGTCGCTAAAACGGCAGTACTGCATCTTAGAATAATTGTTCTTAGTCAGACAGAAACCAATTGCATTAAATGGCGATTGCCATTTTCATGTAATTTATCTCCAGGGAACGGATTTTTAGGACCTAAAAACCTATAAAAAAGGCAAAATAAAATAACGAAATAGGCTGGAAAAGGCAAAATAAAATAGCGAAAAAGGCAGGAAAAGGCACTAGGTGTTGCAAAAAAGGCAAAAAATGGCAAAGCAAAATAGCGAAAAAGGCAGGAAAAGGCACTAATTATTGCAAAAAAAGCAAAATAAGGCACTAAAAAGAAATGTTTATATTACAAGTAAAAATAGAAAAACTATGAACTAGTTTCATTATATGAAAAATTTGTACTTTGAATCTTTGACTATTTTATCCTTTCGGGTTTCTAACTCATAAAACTTTAATCCGTATAGTTGTAGTAACATTGAACCCCAAGATGCATTTTGGAGTTTTCAGGCAGCATTTTCATTAGATTTTCGCGAAGAAAAGCCTTGAATATACTAAATGTGTGCTCGGCGTAAGTTGATACAAGCGGCGCCCAATTTAAATATGGAACGTTTGAAACGTTCATATTATCAGGAAGAAGGGCGTTTTCCTCGCCCTTTATAATTTTATCCACACCCCTTATTGTCTCCAAGCCTTCGTTAGCTGACAAAACGGCTTTGAATTTTTCCAACACCAATTTGGCAAGAGGTCTCTGCGCTTCCATAAGCCGCATGGGCAATGTGTATATTTTTTAATCTTGAAAAAAAAATTGTAAATGCTATAATCCCTTTTTTAAAGGTAGAAAAGGTAAAAAAGGGCAAATATCTTAAAAAAGGCAAAAAAAGGCAACATCAAATGTGTATATATGGAATCAGGGAAAGCTAAATCGTGGACATACTTAATCGAATATACTCTATCTCTTTAGCAGAAAAAAATGCAATTTCCATAAAATCCGTTCCCTGTTTATCTCCCTCCTATACGTACAAGCTGCAGTTTTTTTAGCTTGGTATGATTAATTTTACTTGATGATATAGTATTTTATTTAAGATATTTACCTCCCCTTTTCTTAAACAGTTTCCAAGATTATGTTTGTTTGTGTTGGCCAAAAGAGTACAGTGATGATAAGCATTTGGATATCCCAGTTTTGCAGCAGTCCCAGAAAGCTATGAATGAAAAACAAGAAAAACGTTAGTTGTATTTAAAGACTAGCGTTCCCTAAAATATTCACCTATATGCTCCAGTACAAAATTGCTTTATGGAATCGAATTTCAAAAGCGCGGCCCTAGTCTACGGGATAGATTTCATTTTAAATATTTCTATAGGATTTATGACCTTGAAGAGTTGATTTAAAAAAAAAATATTTCAAAATTTAATACTAGTACCTTGTGTTTGGCGCTCAATTTAGATATTTAGAAGAATTGCTAAATATATTTATTTGGTAATCAACTATTTCTGACAACTTTACTTCTTCTTCTTCTTTTTTGGCGCTGTAACCGCCTAAGCGATTTTGGCCGAGGTCAGCAAAGCACGCTAGTCGTTTCTCCTCTGTGCCAACTGACGCCAATTGGAAACGCCGAATGAAGCCAAGTCCTTCTCCAACTGATTTTTCCATCGCAGTGGGGGCCTCCCTCTTCCTCTGCTACCACCAGCGGGTTCCGAGTTGAATACTTTCAGAGCTGGAGCGTTGGTGTCCATTCGAACGACATGACCAAGCCAGCGGAGCCGCTGTATTTTAATTCGCTGCACTATGTCCATGTCGTTGTAAAGCTCATACAGCTCGTCGTTCCATCGACTGCGGTACTCGCTATCGCCAACGCGTAAAGGCCCGTAATCATCCGCGTGATTCTGCTGTGATATATCAATGCTGACATTATTATCGGTGTTAATGCTGGTTCCCAAGTAAACGAAATTCTCTACTTTCTCGAAATTGTAACTGTCAACAGTGACGTGGGTGCCAAGGCGCGAATGTGCTGACTGTTTGTTTGATGACAGGAGATACTTCGTCTTGTCCTCGTTTACCACCAGACCCATGCGCTTTGCTTCCCTATCCAACTTGGAAAAGGCAGAACAGACTTCGCGGTTTTTGTTACCGATGATGTCGATGTCATCGGCATAAGCCAGCAATTGCACGCTCTTGTAGTAAATTGTTCCTGAGCGGTTCAGTTCTGCAGCTCTTATTATCTTCTCCAACATCAGATTAAAGAAGTCACATGAAAGGGAGTCGCCCTGTCTGAAACCCCGTTTTGTGGCGAACGGCTCGGAGAGGCCTTTCCCAATTTTGACGGAGCTGGTGGTATTGCTCAACATCATTTTACAAAGCCGTATGAGTTTTGAGGGGATGCCAAATTCAGCCATAGCGGGTATAAGCAACTCCTTTTACTACTGTCAAAAGCGGCTTTAAAATCGACAAATAGGTGGTGAGTGTCGATCCTTTTCTCGCGGGTCTTTTCCAAGATTTGGCGTATTGTGAATACCTGGTCTATGGTGGATTTGCCAGGTCTAAAGCCACACTGATAAGGCCCAATCAGTTCATTGACGGTGGGCTTCAGTCTTTCACACAATACGCTCGATAAGACCTTGTAACCTATGCTTAGAAGGCTGATCCCGCGGTAGTTGGCGCGAATGGCGGGGTCACCTTTCTTGTGGATTGGGCAGAGCACACTTAAATTCCAGTCGTCGGGCATGCGTTCATCTGACCATATTCTGCACAAGAGTTGATGCATGCACCTTATCAACTCCTCGCCGCCGTACTTGAATAGCTCAGCTGGCAGGCTGTCAGCTCCAGCGGCTTTGTTGTTTTTCAGCCGCGTTATTGCTATACGTACCTCGTCATAGTCAGGCGGTGGAACGTCGACTCCGTCATCATCGACTGCGGGCTCGGGTTCTTCTTCTCCACAATTTTCCGTGCTGCTACCATTTAGTAGTGCGGAAAGGTGTTCCCTCCATAACTTAAGTACGCTCTGT
>NW_016157411.1:29111-29455 GCF_001687245.7 Rhagoletis zephyria | reverse complement strand
TTGCTGCACAGAGGCGGGTGCGTATCTTGTCTGCAACAAGATAGTGGTCCGAGTCGATGTTTGGGCCTCGGAGTGTGCGTACGGTTTAAACACTGGAAGCGTGTCTTGCGTCTATCACAACATGATCGATTTGGTTTCTCATTTTTCGATCCGGAGACAGCCACGTAGCTTGATGGATCTTTTTATGGTTGAACCTAGTACTGCATACTATCGTGTTTCGGGCCCCGCCGAAGTCGATCAGCCTTAATCCGTTGTCGGACGTTTCGTCGTGGAGGCTAAATTTTCCGACGGTGGTTCCAAAGATCCCTTCCTTGCCCACCCTGGCATTGAAGTCGCCAAGCACG
>NW_016157411.1:9497-28910 GCF_001687245.7 Rhagoletis zephyria | reverse complement strand
AAGGCCCCAGACATTGCTTGCCTTGCCGCGTCCAACGCATTTCTTGGATGGCGAGGATGTCAGCTTTTGTCCTTACGAGGACATCAACACGACGGGCAGAGGCACCTTCCCCATTAAGGGTCCGGACATTCCAGGTGCATGCCCTCAAATCGTAGTCCTTTAAACATTTGCCGTGGTCGTCATCATAAGGGGGGGTCTCATCCGAGGCTTTGCCTTGCTTCTTCACTGGAAGTGGTTTTTACGTGGCGGGTCCCAAGCCCAGCGCACAACCCATTGCTGGGACGGGGGTGGTTTCGCAACCAAATACACGTTTATATAGCGAGCCGCTTGCTCCAAGCAGACACCCGCTTGCAGCCGCACCTACTGGTGAACAGACGCTGCAGACTTCAGTGAGCCCTTAAACCGAATAAGCCGGAGTGGCCCCACCGAAGCTCCCTCTCTCTCTGCCGTAACCCAAGGCTCCACTCGGATTGGTTACCGCATCTTGCACATGGGTATGGGGGTATAGCCATGCAACTGTAACTGCATACCCAGAGCAACGACTATACCCCACTGCACTCCAACACAACTTTACTGAGTGCATTAAAAACTAAAAATACGCTTTTATTACAACGTGATCTAAAAAGTAAAAAATTATTTATGGGGATAAGGATTTCGTTTAAGAGGAATAGAAAGCTCCCTAACTTTATTTAGTTTAGCTTTTTAAACTAGCTTAAAATAGGATCATGGGGATCAGAGTGTCCAGATTTGACGATTTCGCGCCAATTTGGTTTTTTTTTGGATATTTGCGCGTAAAAATTTAGGAAATCGCTATTGGCGATTTTTGGAGATTTTTTTCCATTCAAATAAATTTTTCCAATTATAAAAATATACAAAACTTAGTTTTCCACGATAATTTCACAGAAGAGGCTAATGAACGTGATAAACTTGACTTAAGAAGCATATTAAAAACTCGAAGAACTTTTAACATGATTAACAAGTCAATTAATTACTTTTAAAAAAGCTATGATTTTGTCAACAGAAAAGTGTGTGAATCACAAGAGGGCGAGTTTCAGGGACCTGCCAATTCACTATTTGACTTTGAAGAAAAGAAAAGCAGCGGAAACTGAATATTTAAATCTTTAACTTTCCCATGGAATAACCTTTTTCAGAACCATTCCATCCGACTGTGAAGCATTTTGGATAATTGCTTACGGAGTGAAAACAGTAACAGGCAATAAAATGTAAGTAAAGTAGCTTCGATATTATTATCCTTGCCGCACTCACATGCTTTTGTTGAGCGCGTTTTTTTCCGTAACGAGTTTAACAAAAACTAAGATTCGAAATAGGATGAGGTTGGAAAGCCTTATTTCAATAGTTCGAATAAAGTGTTATATGAAGGCTAATAGTTTCTGCTGCAAAATGTTTCCAATATCAAGCTGTATGTTATCAAGGTTGAATAGCTCAATATATGACACCAACAGAGATGTAAATGAGTCATCTCTCCTTACACTGTGGAACAAATTCAGGTTAGCAAAAGTTAGGTCGATTCTGAGAGTGAGGGGTGAAAATAGAGCCAAAATTAGAAGACCCGTATCGCGGCGTTTGTTTATGTTAGTTCGAATTTTTTTTTAATCGACCTTCGAACTTTGCAGTCAAATGCCGATTTTCAGCATATTGTTTATATGGGTTTTTGGCTATAACTCGTCGACTAATTGATATTTTTTCAATCTGTTAAAGCCAAATTATTGATAGAGACCTGTGCAAAAATTAAAATTTTTAAAAAAATTTATTTAGAAATTTTTTGTATGAAGCAAAATGTTGAAATTTTTTTCATGCTTTTTGAACATATTTTCCACAAAACTAAGTCTTTTTTGCTTCCTGTTTGAACTATAATATGCTTCTCAGTTTCTTCAATAAATTTCATTTGAAAAGAAAACAATCATAATACAAAACTTGCGTTTTCCAGCTTAATATTAATTTACTTCTCATTTCTTATGTACCAATTTTTTCAGTGTTGGTTTTGAAGAAACATTGAAAAAGAAATTATAAAAATATGGAAAAAAATANTCTAATATCTTGGTCATCGTCATCATCATCAGAAAGGTCGATAATTTCGTCCAACAGATATTCTGGAATTTCATCTTTGCCTTCCCCCTCTTCCTCTTTTACCTCGTCTTCCTCTTCTTCAAATTTCAGCGAGTATTGCATCTGGAGATTTCTTTCCTCTGTACCTGAAACGAAAATAGTTTTCAATCGTTAACTTGTTTAAATTGTGCACTCTGACAAAGATATTAGAAAAATCTAGGAATTAAAAATATGCACACTATATAGTTACCTTATTTCAAATGGAAGCGCAGTTTGGTGATAACGTTCGCCTTGCTCATCAGATTCAGTTGGCAACTGTTGAGCGAGTTGATCAAGATGCTGATGCAAGAGATGAATTTTGTACGACATATTAACCCCAATTTCATTGAAAGCTGCCAAGATGTTTGCAACAGATTGCCTGTAGTTGTCTTTGCGTTCTTTACCCAAAAGTCCTTTAATGACTGCTTTCAATGCGAACCATGCATTTAATTGTCGGTCTGTCAGAACTTAGTCAAATTGCATAACACTTGAATAGCAATTAAAGCAAACTATTTTAGGGGCATAGTTTACGTCAGTGATAAACTCTTGCGAGAAATAATGTTTATAGGCCTCCAAAAAACAATCACTCGCATTGCCACATTTTTCATCGCTTGCTATGAAACGACCACAAACATTACAAGAATGGTCCATTTTACATTTTGTTTCCAATATTTTCAATACAATATATATTATACAATGTTGTTTTTGTTATTTTTATGATGCACTTAACTTAAATCACTTACAAAATGAAATAAGTTCCAAAAAAATTAATAGCGAATTTTATCACGACCGAGCGAAAATTAAATGACATCAGCTTCGGCTGAGTTTCGAATTTTAACTGAATCTGATATTAGTTCGCTTGTACGAAATAAATAAAAATCGCTACCTGTGCGGTGGTTGGAAACAAAAGAGAGGAAGACGAGGAAAAAGAGAAAGAAGGGGAAGAAATTTATTGCATTTGACTGCAAAGTTCGAAGGTCGATTACAAAAACATTCGAACTAACATCAACAAACGCCGCGATACGGGTCTTTTAATTTAGCCTCTATTTTCACCCCTCACTCTCAAAATCGACCTAACTTTGCTAACCTGAATTTGTTCCACAGTGTTATTATAGGTTTTTATTTTATTTTTAGCGCCGAGCTCTTAAAAGAGGATTGTGCGATTAATCAATTATATGAGTTATAATAACTTTAATAATTGCGCAGTAATATTGCAAAATGTGTTGAAACAAATATTTTTTAAAAGTATGCGTATTTAAAAAAAAATTGTTTGTACATCACTATTATAAAAGTGATTTGTTTTATTTATTATTACCCTCTGAAAANTTATTTTTAGCGCCGAGCTCTTAAAAGAGGATTGTGCGATTAATCAATTATATGAGTTATAATAACTTTAATAATTGCGCAGTAATATTGCAAAATGTGTTGAAACAAATATTTTTTAAAAGTATGCGTATTTAAAAAAAAATTGTTTGTACATCACTATTATAAAAGTGATTTGTTTTATTTATTATTACCCTCTGAAAATATTATAGTCGTTTTTGGTTTTAAAAACTATATTATAACATGATCTCTTTTTAAAATAAAAGATTTGTTAAATCGATTTCATGAATTTTATTTAAAAAATGCGTATAAAAAAAAAAATTGTTTGTACATCACTATTATAAAAGTGATTTGTGTTATTTATTATTACCCTCTGAAGGTATTATAGTCGTTTTTGGTTTTAAAAACTATATTATAACATGATCTCTTTTTAAAATAAAAGATTTGTTAAATCGATTTCAGGAATTTTACTAGAAAAAAATCGGCGATTTTTGGCGATTCTTTTTTCAGAAATTGCGCTTTTTTAAACAATCTGGACACCCTGATAGGGATTGACAATGAAGTTAACTTCAATGGAAAACAAAACGCTTTTCATTAAAATTCATTTTATTGTCAATCACTTCGATCCTATTTTAAGTTATAAGTTTAAAAAGTTAAATTAAATACAATTAGGGAAATTCCTTTAAACGAAATTTGCCTATAAATAAATGTTAGCATGTTAGCATAAATAGAGCATCTAAAGGTTATTCAAGGCAACCCAATAATTCAAAGCTTATCAATTTGCACATTCATGCTTCTGACATAAGGGTGAGGATANTTTATTGTCAATCACTTCGATCCTATTTTAAGTTATAAGTTTAAAAAGTTAAATTAAATACAATTAGGGAATTTCCTTTTAAACGAAATTTGCCTATAAATAAATGTTAGCATGTTAGCATAAATAGAGCATCTAAAGATTATTCAAGGCAACCCAATAATTCAAAGCTTATCAATTTGCACATTCATGCTTCTGACATAAGGGTGACGATGTATACATAAGTACATATCGCACGTTTAATAATGTAAAGATGTAATTTCAAATTTACGTTTTTGGAGATTTCATAATACAATTAATAAGCTTAACGGGGAGAATATGTTCAGCCTAACAGATACTTAACTTCCCAGAAATGTAGAAGATGTGTCTTTCCAACTATCTTTTGGTATACCACAAAACGTAATTTTTAAAATAATTCTGTATATTATTAAACGTGCGATATGTACATACATTTATAGTTAATTTCCACCAAGCCTTAACTGCAGTTTGTGCCCGTTGAAAAAAGAAGATTACAATATTAAGGGGCTAATTCCACCTATTAAGGTACAAGCAAACGAATGAAAAAAGCACAAATTATGAAATAAACCCTGCCGATCACCCCATGTGCATTCCCATGGCAGCCGGTTCTACGTACCGGAATGAATCGGGTTTTACCCAACCAAGGGCTGTTGTTTCGGCGATCTAACCCCGTTTAGGTCGGCGAAATCTATCAAATCCATGTTCGATAATGAGGCTACATCTGGTCCGTATCCTTCTACTCAGGACTGGCATAGAGTCAAACACAGGGCCAGAAATATACACCAGTTAAGTATGCTAGAAACGATTGCATGCAAACACCACCTCGGTCAGGTGCAACGCTTGTGGCGGGTGGAGTCACCACCGCACCTGCTCGGGCCTACGAACGCACGAACAGTGGACCACGTCGTTTTTTTATTTCAACTTTTATTTCAACATAGATTGATTAAAAGAAAAAAGTAAAAACAGAATCAAATCGCTCAGAGAAATTCGTCGGAAGAAAGTTCGCTGCCAAAATTAAAACACACTGCAGTATATGAGATTTCCCACAACCAAAGCGACGACGAAGTTTGTCTGACGAAATTCGGCAAGAATAGGTTTATTTTTAATTTTGCCGCTGCCACCGATCATAAAATCAGCTCTCAGTGGAAAAGTAGCTTTGTTTCCTCGTTTTTCTAGCAGATAATCATCAGCAATAATCAGAATGGCAAAATTTGGTGATTCATCTTTTCGGTTTTGTATTTTTATATTTTTTGTTTGTCATTCAATTGATACGAATTTCGTATCTGTTCTGTTTTACTGGGCGAAATGTTGCGGCGAACATCACCCAGCGGCATCGCTCCGATCGACGAAATTCGCACAGCGATTTAGTTCTGTTTATACTTAAAGGCTGATAAAAATTAAATATTTCACACAAACATGGTTGAAATTTGAAAATTCCAGCCCGTATTTTGTTTTTAACCCTGGACGTGCTTCGTTAGTCGATTCGACTAACAAAAATCTTGTTTCGCTTCGTACCTCTCTCTGAAGTCATTTACCATTTTGTTTATTATATGTAACAGAGAAAATAATATGTATTTAATATTTTGGTTATGAGTTTGAAAAACTATAAAGAACTAAAATTAATAAAATGTATTTTCGTTTTTAACTCTTTTATGTTTGTTATTTCAATTCAAAGTTGGTGTTAGTCGTTTCGACTAACAAGCCCGCAGACAGGGTCAAAAGAGCGAAGCACTTCCAGGGTTAAGTCAAATATAAGTGGCATTGTGCTACTATGATGGCCCGACCGAGTAATCATAGTCAACTTATGTACAGTAGTGGAAAAAATTATAGCCGCACCAAATTTTGACAAGTTTTAAAATATGATTTTTGTTATTTAATTTTGGTTAGTTTTTTATAGTTCATTCTTTAACAAAATCCGTATAACTACAAGTTTAAAGGCGGTTCGATTGTTTTTTTTTGCCGAAATTTGGTGAAAATCGTATCCCAATTGTGTGAATACCCAAATTTTTTTCTTTATCCCAATCACGAAAAATAAATTGTTGAAATTTTTCAATAGAAGATTGTTGTATTGTACCAATCTTTTAAATAAAAAAAATCCCACTTTTTTATTTTGTACCAATAGCCAATATAAAAATGCACAATTCTGTACAAATGTACCAATCGAGTGACACTGCCTTAAAAACTTATGCATTAAAAAAAAAAAAACAATCAACAAATCTTCGTAAAAATTTCGAGTTTTGAATTAGATTCCGATTATGCAGTTTTGTAGCCCATGGAATTCTAGCAGAATAAAGTGCTAGTTTCAAACGTTAACGAAAAATACACATTTTTTATATATTTTTATTTAATCATTTTTACGCTAATAACTAGGGCAACCAAAAATATGCTTGAGCATTAGGGCGGGTCGAAAATCAAATTTTTCTCAAATCCCTTGGTAATAGTGAAAATATATTGTCTCATGAAGTCAACAACAAGCCTGCAAAATATTAGTCTTTTATTTTAATTGTAAGAGCCCGCGCATCGACCGCCAAGTGACCCACAGCACTCTAGTCGAATAAGACCAATTATTGTCAAAAATTCTGGGTTCAGCGAAAAGTTTTGGTGCATATTAATGAATCCGCTAACGGAAAAGATAAAGTCAAATATCATTTCTCGCAGCGCTTTAGCTTATCGTTAATCTCAAAATTTACTTTTTCCAATAACACTTTAATTGTTCTCTTGTTAAATGCACTGGCCTATAGTCAAAAGATGTAAAGAACAGCATCAATATTGCTGGCGTGCATTTAGGTCGCTGGTTCCAATTATTCTAATATTTTTTTAATATTAGCTGTAGTTTGCGAATTTTTGCAAATTTAGGAACAATTTCGGTAACTCTAATAGAAAAGCCATTATTTTCCATCATCGTGGAAAAATTTTGTTTACGCAAATGAGTATGGAAACACTGAACAGGCACAACTTCTAGAAACACTAATTAGTTTACTTATGTTTATGCATACAATATAAAAATTGTGAATATAGGAAAATGACTAAAAATTTTGTTCAATTTTTATTATTTTAAACTAATTTGTTTATAATCTGAAATATATTCATCATATTATTATCATAAATCAGTAACAGTAAGTCTCGCCTTCAATTTGGTTATTATTACGTACCGATTGAGTAACNTAGAAACACTAATTAGTTTACTTATGTTTATGCATACAATATAAAAATTGTGAATATAGGAAAATGACTAAAAATTTTGTTCAATTTTTATTATTTTAAACTAATTTGTTTATAATCTGAAATATATTCATCATATTATTATCATAAATCAGTAACAGTAAGTCTCGCCTTCAATTTGGTTATTATTACGTACCGATTGAGTAACATTTACCAAAGTTATATCGAAAAATTTAGGTTGATCTCCAGTTTTTTTCTAAAAAAAAATTATCTTCAATTGTATAAATAACTTTTAAATAAAAGAACCGGATTACAGAAAAGTGTGCCAGGGAGTGACTTTTTTCGTTCCAGCTGACTGCAAAGCAATATCGTCCAATTGGAGCGACCTCAAAAGGATTTCCCAGGATATGTTAAAAATTATTGCATTTACCTACAGTCACTTTTTCACATAATGGAATTAACTAAAATATTTATATCTAAACACTTATTGCACGTCCGTTACTTAAATATAACGGCAAATTTAGAAACCTCGAAAAATGTGCTTCTTCGGTGACTTATGAAACCAGCCGCACCACTTTAAAGACTGCATAAATGGAGTTAATACGGTAGACAAACGGGCTCGATTATTTGCATAACAGCCTTTATTTGCTTTGACTCATGCATTTTAATCTTTAAAACGCGAATAAGCAGCTGAACAAATGCCCGAAATTTTTGGGAATTAACTACACTGAGGGGAAAAAATATTAAAATCAAATAGGAACGTAATTGATCTTACTATAAACGTCAACGAAAGTACTGTATATTGGTAAATATTCAACTCAATTATGCGCATATTAAAATGACCACGTTCATACTGAAAAAGCATCCGCGAAGTGAATAATCAAGACAAAACCTAAAAAAAAAAAAAATTATTTGCATGTTGCCTGGAATTTGAACCCGACCATCTCCGGATAACAACAACTTGTGGCAAGCATCTCTGCGCACTCAGCTACACCCAGAAATATAAATTTGCTTTCAAATATTGAAAATCCATCAACACCACAGCACGCGATTTGTACTATGTATGTATGTATGCTCTCAGAGCGGCGCTCTACATGCTTGGGGTGCGTATGTACACTTACATATACATACTCAGATGTGAACAGTCAAATACGTGCGTAATAAATTTTTTATGAAAATATTATTTTTAAATACGAACATTTTGAAACGATGGTCAGTGTAGGATTCAGGGAATTTTCGATTATAACACTGGTAAAAACGGCCAGGTTTTGTCTTTTGTATAAGTAAGCAAACAAAGCGGGTGAGTTTCACGTCTGCGGTCGCCGAGTGGTGAGAGTTGCGGGCTACAAGCCTATAGCTGCCAGGTTCGATCCTCAGTTGGAGCGATTACGAAAAATTTATTTCTTTTTATTATTTATTTTATATTTTTTTATTTTATTTCACATTATATCACATTTTTTATTTAACTATTACTTAATTTAAAGTTTTAGAGCTGAATTTTATTAAAAACTCAACACAACTAACTGAAAGCAAAGTTAAAAAATATAGAACTTATAAAAAAGAATGAAAACGAAGAACAGTCAAATACGACTGGCCGTGGGACTCGAAACCACGACAATGCGGCTCGTTTATCCGCATTACTGCCGTCTGTAAGGGTAAAATTATTATGCGCATATGTGTGCCAGAATATATGCATAAGCTTTGCCACAGCTTTAAAATGGGCGTTTCTCACCCTAAGGGCCGTTTTCTCATCTAACCTTTAGATTACCGGCCACTTTATCATCTCGATATACGAGTTTTCGTTTTCTCATCAGCGCATTAATTTCTCGAATCGATAAATTGTTGCTCACCCGATGCAACCTTTAAAAATTTGTACCCAACTTTAAATTTTGGTTTGGTGTTGGTTCATGAGTCAGATATATTAGGTATTCCAACCAAGGTTTTGGTTTTTGCTAACAGTTGCTCTTGCTTTATATTTGCTTATGTTGCATTGCCAAGCTTTGAAATTTTATGACGAGTGTAGTCAAGTTTCACTCTCGCAAATGTATTCAAGTTTCACTCTACGGAATAACAAATTAATTTTTACATGTAAGATAAGAAAACCAAAACACTTTTTAAAGTGAGGAAGAATTTATCTGCCCTGTTAGTAAAGGCAACTTTACTGCTTACATTAGAAAATGGCCCTAATTATATTATGTTGATGTATCTAAATACTTATATGCTTGAAACTACTATTAACTTATCAAACGATTCCTAATCTTGGACAACACATGTTTGACTTCGTTCACCACGATTTTGAAAACTGACCATATCGGCGTGACCAAGGCCATGGTCCTTTTAATATTATATAAACAATCGAAAACATTAAAACGTTTGAAATAAATCTCGTCTCACTTTTTTGTATTTTTCACTTGATTGCTGAAGTAATGGAGAATTGAAAATTCATAAGGGAAAATTATAATTTTTGTAAGTTTTATTTTAATATCTTAAAAACTTGCAAACTTTTTGAAAAATGATAAATGAATGTGAGGTACAAAATTTAATAACCCTTAATTTGATACATCGTCCTGTTTATAACAATTAACGCATTCCATAGATATTACAAGCATTACAAAAGTTTCATTTTCAAAATTCATACACTTTGATTCAATTGCGCGGGCTAAAGATAAGTTTTCAATTAATCTTTCGCGGCCAAAAACTATTGGCTTAGACCTAAGACATCATAATATTACTATTACAATACGGTCAAATGCCTTTTATTTTCCCCCATACAAAATCGACCCAGCCTATCGAGCATGTTTTTTTCTTATACTTTACCACAAAATGCATCAAAAGGAAATGTTTATTGCAATAAGATAAAGCGGTGTGGCCATATTTGTTAGAGCATATTTCGACATATTCCGCAATAAATGCATTTTTTTGCATATTTTAGAAATAAGTGCTAAATTTAGTGCATATTAAAAAAAAAATACTTTTTTAATTATAGGCCCTTGCCAATTGATAGAAAACTACTCTGGATGGTAAATTTTTGACAACTATGAGTTGAATAAAATTGCCACGCCCGTAGGGCTAGTGAAAAATTTGACAGCAAGCATCACACTGCCTATTTTAACATGTTTTTTGTTATAATATTATAATAACGACAAATATTTTCCATATAAATGCTGCATTTTGATCCCTTGGATGCTGTATCGAGATAAAATCTCCACTTTTTCCTCCACTAGTTACGTAAACAGCTTTTGAGGAATTTCTGAGGACTTATGCGGCGTTACCGTTGAATTAAGAATCTTTTCACATTACTCGGCCTGACATCAGATCAACCATATTTCCCCCGGCATTTTCGGCGAAACGATTCCGCGTTGCGCTGATCTTGTCGGAATACGTTCGGTATGTAATTTGTAAAAAAATTAAAAAAAAACACTATGCACGAAATTAAATTTTTAAATTTCATAAATCATTTAGGAAAATATCCTCTGTTGAAGACAAAGGCACTATAGCTTGTTATATTTACTTTTATTTATTTACTTCGTACTTTCTTCTTCTTTTTTTTGTACGCTGCAAAAATGTTTGCAGTAAGTTTTCAGATCTTATTGACCGGTCTTACTGCAGTGCGGTATGCCGAAATGAATGCCCTCCGATTTCATGTATGCGACACTAATGTAAAAGTGCCAATTGAAATACATGTGGTCGGTAAACTTTCGGTATACTTTCGATAAAAATCAAAAATGTCGATCCGATATCGTACCGAGTAATGTGAAAGCGTTCTAACTTCGAAACAATTTTTATTTAGATGTGTGCTTATTATTTGAATACAATTTTTTGCCACTAGAAGAAACAGCATTGACTTTACCGGCACATATACAGGCGGGTTCTGTAATTTCCTTCCGAGTGAATTTCAACCCCTTGAATTCGAAGTGGCTTTGGCTGAAATTCACTTGGAAGTGAATTGCAGAACCTGCCTCATAAAAATTGTTAAGACAGCCGAAAAAAATAAACGCTGTAAATTTTTAAGCTAAATAAAGTTTTTAGCAAAAAACAGGGCTTTGTTGTAATAAAAAATATTAAGTTTTTTAAGTTTGGAATTTATTTATTTAATGTTAATTAGTACATTAAGATATAATCTTTTCTGGCACAACGATGTATATATAAGAAATTAAATACATTAACAATTAAAAATACACAGATAAAATATTTAATAATTTAAAACATTAATTAGAAAAAAAGAAAAAAATTAACATGAATAAACATAATTTAGCTTGCAATGGTCAATAACCACGTTTTCAAGAAATTTTATTTAGAGAAATACTGAAGTATAAGTTTCTTGAAGCTGCCTCTAGACAATGACTTCCTTAGCGACTGAGGAAGGGAGTTCCAAAGTCTAACAGCGTTAATGAAAAACAGTCGGGAAGAGCATAAGTAGTTCAACTTGGGCAAAATTAGGGTTAAAGAGCGAGAGCATTTAGAAAATATCAGTTTTTCATATAGGTATTCCGGTTTCCCATGAGTAATAAGCTTAAAGATGAAAATGCAGTTCCTGGCATTTACGAAATTTTGTAAGTGGCAGCCAAGTATCGAGTTTCTCAACAAAGAAAGATGGTCAAACTTCTTCAGACCGTATACGTATCTCGTGGCAAAATTAAAAACGACTCCAACTTGTGATTTGAGTGACAATCGAGTTTGCTATAAACTACTCAGAATACGTAATAAGTGGAACTATTAAACTCTGAACCAACTTTTTCTTAGTGGCTAAAGGAACATATTGCGAGGTAATTCTAAGATATCGAAGAGTATAATATATTTTGCTCACAGTTTTGTTAACATGATCCTCACAAGTTAGCTTAGAGTTAATGCCAAACCCAAGATTTGTAACTTTGTGAACTAGTTTAAGTGGACTAGTACCAATATGCAATGGTGGAATCACGGAAGGCTCAATTTTTTTCTTAAATATAGGTAGTATATATGACTTCTGCGCATTAAGATGAAGTAGATTTTCCTTCGACCACTCAAAGATGGAGTGCAAATCCTCATTCAGCCTGTAGCTAATGTCTTCGACCAACCCTATTCTGTTGGACAGATACAGTTGAACGTCATCTGCATACGCATGTACATGGGCATTCAAGCATCTCGTAAATATATCGTTGATAAACATACTAAATAGTAGAGGGCCAAGAATGGAGCCTTGTGGCACGCCTGAAGAGATGGGGGCAAGTTCGGCGAGCTTATTACCAGACTTAACTTTTTGGAATTTATTACTTAAGTAATCTTTAAGCAGCCTTACTGCGCTTTCACTGAAACCAAAATAGTTAGCTAACTTATTACACAACAATGTGTGATTAACGGAATCAAAGGCTTTGGAGAAATCGAGTAGGCAAAGCAAGGTAAGGAGCCTTGATCGAAAGGCTGACGAATATCATCCAACACTTTTACAATTGCCGTTGAACAACTATGATGCGGCCTGATACCAGATTGAAGTTGCCTTATTCTTCTTAATAAAATCTATAACCTGTTGAGCTATAAGACTTTCGAATACTTTGGAAAGTCCCGGTAAAATGCTTATGGGCCTAAAATGACACGGGGAAGAGGCACCCGGTTTTTTAGCTATAGGTGTAATATGCGGCAGGGAAAGATGAAGTAGTAAAGCAGTGATTAATTGTGTGCGTAAAACTACTCAATATATATGGTAAAATAATCTTAATGAATTTAATAGGGAGCTCATCTGCACCCACGGCATTTGATTTTATCCGAAGAACGCACTTAGCTACATCGTCCTCAAAGACTGAATTGAATTTAAATTTTTCTGCCAAGTAAGACTTAACAGGTACGCTTCTTGGAACCAATGTACCAATATTCGATGGACAGTTTTGGGATACAAATAACTCATTTAGCAAATCGGCATCAAGTTGGCATGGAGCCTCCGAGCCCGAGCGCACACCCAACCGTTTCAAATTTGACCACAGCTGGTTGGGAGGCAAGCATGAATTTAGCTTTGAGCCAAAGTATCTTATCGTTGCTTGGCGGACCGAAAAAGACGCCTTATTGCGAGCACTTCTATAATCATTCCAGGTTTCATCGGATGGCTTTCTTTTCCATATTTCGTACAAAATGTTGCGTTTTTTAATAGCCGACTTCACTTCTTGACTAAACCACGGACAAGCACAGGATCGGGAAGTGAATTGACGAAGAGGCACATATTTATTAAAAAAGTATAAAATATTATTCTGCAAAAAGTCAAGTTTCTCATCAGCAGTTGCCAGATGCCAACAATGATTCCAATGGAAGCTACTTAGTTCTGTGAACAAAGCGTCATCATCAATTGACTTATAATCACGATAAGAGAATTTCGTCGTTGCATCCACTACATTTGTTAATTTAAAATCAAACTTGCAAAAAATAAGGTCATGGTCAGAAATGAAGGAGATTTAATCAAACAGACGTACACCCGTTGATTCAGGGGCAATAAACACATCCAATAAACTAGGACGATTATTACAAGAAAATCTTGTAGGCACAACAGTGTTAAATACGGACTACCAGCAGAAGCAACAGCGTCAAGAAACGTGGCTGATAAGGAATCATGCTTAAGCAAATTAACATTAAAATCGCCACAGATAACGCAATGGTCATAGTCGAGAAGACGTTGAGAGATGTCGTCAAAAAATGGTTCAAAAGAAAAATACCTATTGAAATTATACACACACGACACTAGTACTTTAATGTTGGCATCAGACAGCAAAACAGACAAATACTCAGCTTCAGACGTAGACGAGCAACTTACAATTTTAGCATTTATAAATAATTTACTATACACAGCTACCCCGCCGCCTTTTTTACCCACGCGGTCATTACGATATAAATTGTAATTTGGAATGGAATAAAAACTATCAGGAAGTTCTGCATCGAACCAGGTCTCAGAGACACAAATTACATCGACAGACGAGTTTTCAAATAAGTGTCTCACATTATCTAATTTTTCATTATTAAGACTACGAGCATTGAAGTGTACAACATTTAGCCCATTGTCTTGCTTACAAAGAATATTTAGCAGTACCGACTGATTATCGTCA
Source organism: Rhagoletis zephyria (assembly GCF_001687245.7). Taxonomy (NCBI): domain Eukaryota; kingdom Metazoa; phylum Arthropoda; class Insecta; order Diptera; family Tephritidae; genus Rhagoletis; species Rhagoletis zephyria. The sequence goes on along the minus strand of NW_016157411.1, from coordinate 14,423 downwards.
ACGCAAGAAAATGATTTATCCGCTGACATACGAATAACATATGGGAGAGACAACTTCAAGTAATAAANATTGGTTACTATACAAACCTAATAACAGAAAAGTGGTGGTTGTCTGTCAAATTAACAGACAAAGAGGGAAAAATAAAAATAATACAATATAATGGCAGAGAAACAATATACGTTAGACATTATTTAATGTGTTATAACTAATTATGTTGAATAAGTCCGTGCTACTGGGTACAGCAACCGGCTCACTGTCAGCAGACACACGTACAAACACCTCGCCGTGCCGTGAAAACACACTATGCAGTTTTTTAAGTTTTTTCAGCTTAATTCCAGGTTGAAAAATTTTTCTGTTAACAGCAGAAAGACTCATAAATGAAAAAGTCGCTGTCAGAGCCAAACTAACTTAACAGACAGCGCAGCTTTGTTTTTTTTTATATCTGGCGAACGCAGATCGTATTGAGAATTGAATTTTACAATAACAGCACTATTTGGATGCTCAGCTGTATGTCTTGTGCGAAAAATATCACGAAACAGCGAAGATGGAAGCCGAAAATGTCTCTTAGACTCTCATCTTTAGCAAAGGGCAAACCAAAAATTATAGAATCAGTTGATTTACCAGCCGCCTTCTCTTGCTTTAGTTTATTTAATTCGTCTTTGACTGTATTAAGTTCAACAATAAAAGCAGAGTCTTCCTCAAGTTTAGTGCACCTGCACTCAACCGTATCAATACGCTGCGATACAGCCTCGAAGCTGTCTTGCAATTTAGCAGTGAATTTTACTTCAAGTGATGAGATCTGCTGCGACAGCTGACTGTAGAGGCCACTAATTTGCTCTTTGATCGGATTCAATTTGGCCTTTGATATTGTAGGCCAAATTGAATCCGATAATTCAATTCATCCGATTGAAAAATATACAGCGACTGAAATTTCTGCCTTAAGTTCGTGCCTTTTCCATGTTTAAGAATGTATTCCGCGACAACAGGCAATCATTTCCTTTTGAAAATTTATCCGAATATTTTGTTATTTATTGCAAAAAAAAATATTTAAGTTAAAGTTGCATTTTTATTTCTATACATATGTAAGTGAATACGCTCTGAATGGGTAATATTTTACTTCTACCAGTGTTTTTGTACAATTTTGAATAAAATTCAATAGACTTTTGCACAAGAAGGATTTAACTATTTTTTTAAATGCATATTTTAAGCATGTTTTTGATATTATTCGTGCATATTTCTTATTTTATCGTGCATATTTTAAGCGCTTAAAATCATGTTTTTACGGCATATTTTTGGTTGCCCTACTAATAACAAACGTCTCGGATTTCCTGAATCATCTCGCGGCTTTCGGTAACGAGTTTTCTATGGACGCTCATGAGTCATAATCCAGAAAGCCTTTCTTCTCATGTTGTGCTTCTGAGCCAGGTTTTTACTCTACGAAGAGTACTAAACAATCGCTACACAGTCGCTGTTGTGCATGGAAAAGCGCTCAAAATGCAAATACACTTATTTATCGCTGCAACATCCTTCACATCTTCTTCGGAAAAATTCCTTTTCTGTTTCTTCCATAAATTGTACCAAAGAATGAGTTCACTGCCCATAACTCTGTTGAAAATGCTTCGCGTTCTTTTGTACCTTTTCACAGGAACATTTAAGTTCCAGCCAGAATTACAGCAGACGACGGTAAAGCGGTTGGCGGTAAAAGAACAGCTGCCGTAGTGAAATCCGTCAGAGAAACACAAGCTTTGTTCTACGCGCTTTCCGGGCTGCTCGGGTAATTAGAGCGTAAAATTAAGTTACTCTCTCACAAGTGTCAAAAATGTGTCACGTGCCAAAAGTGCCCAGAGCTTGAGGAACGCATAAAACCACATTTCGTGCCCGGTCTTAAAGAATCAGGTCTAAACAATGATTTTACGTATATTTATTTTATATGGCCAATAAAATTACGAAATAACTACATTTTCTGAAAATTATGAGGTATTTTCCACTTTTGTGTATGATACTAAAATTTAATGGGCTATAAAACTGTATACCTGAATTCTTTTTAGAAATTCGTTTTAAACAGTTCGCGATTTTGCTGAAACTTTGGATTTAAATGGAGTTTGCTAAAATATAACCCATATTTTAATACAAAATTAAAAAAACATTGGCAAACTTGTAAAAATAATTAAAATTACTACAATCAACAGTGTGCTGTCCACGCTGGGCGGCACAAATATAAATACATTTAAATCAACCGAAAAACGTCGGTGGTAAAAACGCTGCCGCAATTATTATGGACCATTCCATGTGCCTTTGTGAGTTTTAATTTTGACAGCGGCTAACCGTCGACCGCTTTGCCGTCGTCCGCTGCAATTCTGGGTAGAGCTTTAGTCGAGTACAATGGGTGCAATCTAGACAGCGAAAAAGCTGGAACATTTTAATTGGAAAAGCGTAGTTGTAAATATGCCGTTAGTGAATTCAGTTACGGTTTTATTATAGACCAGTACTCATTTTCGTTGACTGATTGGGGTTACTTCTGTTTTTTTTTTTTGTTTACCTGCCAAACGTGGCTGAGAAATTTCTGCTCCTAGATCGGCTGTAATCAAACGAGATTTTTTAATTTACTCCGTAGTGACTCTTTCTGCATTCTTGCGATCATTCCAAAATATTTTCAATATGCTGACCAGAGGCGATGAGATCTAGTTATTGTCTTCATTTGCAAAATGTGTGCTGTAGGTTCCAGCAGCGTTGAATATTTAGCAATTGTCATTAAAGCAAAGCTGCCCCCCCCCTGCCCCTACCTGTCTACGCCCTTGCTAGGGGTGTTAATTTTTCGTTTTTTACGATGGCGAAATTTTCGGGATGTCATTCTCACAATCCACTATGGTCTGGAATTCATTTTTTTTTTTGCATAAATTCAAACAAAATTGTTACTAACCCCACGCAGTATTAATGGAGACATTTCAGTGGTCCAAAATATGCAAACAATAAGCTTGATAAGGCAACCCTGTTCTATTTATGACCTGCCAAAAATGATGCGTCTGAAGCAACAACAAACTTGTGAACAGCTCAGTAAAATATTGTAAGAAACACATTCCCACGACAGCCGGTTCTACGTACCGGAATGACTCGGGTTTTACCCGACCAAGGACTGTTGTTTCGGCGATCTAACCCCGTTTAGGTCGGCGAAGTATCTCAGAAGTTGTTCGTCCATAAGGCTACATTCGCAACGTTTTCTCCTACTCAGGGCTGGCATCGAGTCAAACCCAGGGCCAGAAACCTACACCTGCTGTGTATGCCAGAGACGACTACACCACAACTCCACCTCTGTCAAGTGCAATGCTTGCGAGGGGTGGAGTCACCTCAGAGTCTGTTCAGGACTACGGACACATCGGCAGTGGACCACGTCTTTTGAGGCCCCCTGTTGCTCTAACAGAGCAGCCTCCACGGCTAACCCAAGTCCACCTGACCAGTCCCAAACAAACACCACAGCACAACAACATAACACAACAGACCACACCACAACGGCTACAGACCACAGAACACACACAACCACACCACCCCCCACACGCCGCCGCCAACAACACCTGGTTCCTCCTACAATCTGCACGGTATGTCAGACCAGGATATTTACTTAAAAAAGCAATTTACTTGAAGAAGAGCTATAAAAAGTTTTTTCCTCTCGTGTAAAATTTGTAAAAGTGAGCTTTGCAATTTTTTACTATAATATAACGATATGTTATATTTGATTTCGAATTACTTTTTTTAAAATTAAGTAAGCAAATTTTTGTTTGAACTTATGTATTTTGAACAGGAACATGCCTCTTTGTCAAAAGCCTACAAAACGCTTTCAAATAAAACATTTGTCTATTTAAAACTTTGAGGCGCTTAAAGCAAGTGAAGAAAAGCTGCTTTTTGGAGAGGGAATGAACCGCCATTGACAAAAATGCAACCCCCGACCACCTAGGTCCCCTATGGTTCCCTAGGGACACCTTAGAAAAATTGCCAAAAATCACAATTTTCATTTGCGTTTATTCGCTGGAAAAATGTTAAATAATCATTTGCACAATACATTTTTATATACACATTTTTATATACAAGACATTTTTATAAAACACCCAGTAACCAAAATAGACATCACTGGGGCGGCAGCCCCAGGTTTACCACACAGAAAGGGAATTCTAGTTACCTCATCCTTTCCCAAGGTTACATCACTGGGGCGGTAGCCCCAGTTAGGTCAAACAGAAAGGAGAATTCCACGCAGTAAGGGTTATAATCCCAAGGCGCGGCCGAAGGCCGCCTACGCAGAAAGGAATTCTACGCAAAAATACTGTGGACGCAAGTAAAAATTGCGATTTTTGGCCATTATTATAAGAGTCCGTAGGGTACCATAGGAGGCCTAGGTGGTCGGGAGTTGCCTTTTTGTCAATGGCGGTTCCTGCCCTCTACAAAAAGGTCGGTTGGAGGTGCCACGCCCACTCCCCCTTCGCCCACCGCACCTTTAACGAACGGCCATAATGGAAAGTTTCCCCCGTTCTTCAACCAAATTTTGAGATAGGGCATTTTTCAAAAATATTCTGAAATGGGGCGTTTTTGAAAAGTTTTTTGAGATAGGGCGTTTTCGAACTGGCTGCCGAGACAGGTCGATCTTCATTCCCACGACAGCCGGTTCTACGTACCGGAATGACTCGGGTTTTACCCGACCAAGGGCTGTTGTTTCGGCGATCTAACCCCGTTTAGGTCGGCGAAGTATCTCAGAAGTTGTCCGTCCATAGGGCAACATTCACTACGATTCTCCTACTCAGGCTGGCATCGAGTCAAACCCTGGGCCAGAAATACCTACACCTGCTGTGTATGCCAAGACGATCTACACCACAACTCCACCTCGTCAAGTGTCAATGCTGCGAGGGGTGGAGTCACCTCAGGGTCTGTTCGGGACTACGG
>NW_016157411.1:7561-9126 GCF_001687245.7 Rhagoletis zephyria | reverse complement strand
TAGTTTTTTTAGTAACTGTAGATATACATATGTATGTGTCATTACTGCCAGTTTTTTTAAATACAAACATTATTTCGCATTAATTTAAAAATAAATCTGAAAGTTTTTGATACATCTTCTAGAGTTTTCTAGGAAAACAATAATTAATGTTAAGGGAACAGATATTGACTTTTCAACCAGAGAGCTGGTTACTTTGACAGCGTTTCAAGCCGCCATTCGGCCAAACAAGTTTTCAGACTAAATCAAAGCAAACTAAAGTCAGCAAGGCACCCAAAGCAAGCCTGCATTGGGCCAGCGCCTTTAGACAGACAAATGGACCTGTGAATGAACTCATTGTTAAAGCTCAGTTATGCAAGACTAAGACTGGACTAACCTAGAAACTTAGAAACAATTACTCTCCGTGTCATCTACTGTTTTTTCTATCCTCAGCATTTGTATTCGTACGTACAAAATAGTAAACGTTTAATTTGTTTGGGGTAAAATTGGATAAAAATTACAAATTTAAAAAAATGTTTTTAAGTGTATCAAGTTGTGATTTTGTTTATTTTATTTTCTGTCTTTATTTGAAAGTTTGTTTTTTGATAGCCATATGCATGATACAAAAAATAAGGTAGTTTAATTACTACTATTTTTTTATTATAAAGCAGATTTTTGACATTTCTCCAGATGTGAACTTTCAGCAAAGTTTTGCCACATTGAAATTTTTTGAGAAGGGAAATTTTTATGAAATATTTAGGATTTTATAGAAGAGTAAATACAAATGTAAATGTACATATGAAAAATCCCAAGTTGATGTGATCGATAAACAAATTTGAAAGTTTTTATTAAGCATTTAAAGATCCTTTGAAGAATATCAATCTACAGAGATGAGGAAATATAAAAACGAAATAAACAAATTTAAATTACATGAAACAAAACATTAATCTACGTTGTTATTTTGCTTTTATTGCAAATATGAAGATGTATGTATGTATGCTGAAGAATTTAAATTCTAACGGAACACATCAAGATAACCAACCGTTCAGCTATAGAAAAACTAAAAATGCAGACCGATAGTACTTTTTACGCTGATTTCAACTATATAAATATTATTTGCCGCGATTAAAAAGTAAAGAAGATGTAAAAGGTTAAAAAAATTTTTGTGATATTTTAAAATAATTATATTTTATAAACTACGTAACCGATTAAAAAAGTAATGATATCAAAATAAAGGCAATTAATCCATCTTTAAGTTCATATATAAAATGCGTTTGCTTGCTTATATATTTAAGCCAAAAATATTAAAAAACAAATAAAATGTTATAATTTTTCATAAAATAACCTTTTTTAGAAAAAAGTGCATAATCAATGCTAAAGACATATATATTATTTAGAAAGTGCAAGTTCTTACCTTTAATTTGATATGCATATTTTATTATGATCTACTTTTGAGGTTTAAGAATTTAGTGATACAAAAAATTAAAAGCATTTACAAGCAAAAGTGACAAATGTGGGTGATATCATAGTTTCTTTTGCCCAGAACTTCTTTCTGCGTAGGCGGCCTTCGGCCGCACTTAGTGATTATA
>NW_016157411.1:0-5491 GCF_001687245.7 Rhagoletis zephyria | reverse complement strand
TCTGCATTTTTAGTTTTTCTATAGCTGAACGGTTGGTTATCTTGATGTATGCCATTCTAACTGCTCANTACAAAAAATAAGGTAGTTTAATTACTACTATTTTTTTATTATAAAGCAGATTTTTGACATTTCTCCAGATGTGAACTTTCAGCAAAGTTTTGCCACATTGAAATTTTTTGAGAAGGGAAATTTTTATGAAATATTTAGGATTTTATAGAAGAGTAAATACAAATGTAAATGTACATATGAAAAATCCCAAGTTGATGTGATCGATAAACAAATTTGAAAGTTTTTATTAAGCATTTAAAGATCCTTTGAAGAATATCAATCTACAGAGATGAGGAAATATAAAAACGAAATAAACAAATTTAAATTACATGAAACAAAACATTAATCTACGTTGTTATTTTGCTTTTATTGCAAATATGAAGATGTATGTATGTATGCTGAAGAATTTAAATTCNCTATTTATTTTGTAATTCTTTATTTTTTTTTTACAAAAAAATAATATTTGGGGTTTAGGTATGGTAGCATGAAATGTCACAATCTGCCTTATTATCAGGTAGTTAATATGGCGCCCGAAAAATGACAATGAAACTACCTTCTTTTTCGTATCATGCCCATATGAACTGCCTGTATACAAAAAAATAATTGTTGTAGGCATATTTGGAGGATTTTTATTAAAAATAAGAGAGAACATGATATGGTAGCATGATTCTCTCCATGATAAAAATGTTTAAGTTGTGATTTTGTTTATTTTATTTTCTGTATTTATTTGAAAGTTTGTTTTTCGATAGCCATATGAATTGCCTATATACAAAAAAATAATTGTTGTGGGCATATTTGGAGGATTTTTATTAAAAATAAGAGAAAACATGATATGGTAGCATGATTCTCTCCATGATAAAAATATTTTAAACGAAATATTAGTTGCTGCTTTAACGGCTGCGGAAATTGCATTGTCCTCTGCAAGCAAAGCAATATCAAGCTTTTTAAGTTCCCGCAATTTCCGTATAAAGGCAAAAATGGATCGAGGTTTGTGGTGTTATGAAAACGGATTTGCCAAAGTGCCCCTTTTTCGTATTATGCCCATATGAACTGCCTGTATACAAAAAAATAATTGTTGTAGGCATATTTGGAGGATTTTTATTAAAAATAAGAGAGAACATGATATGGTAGCATGATTCTCTCCATGATAAAAATATTTAAGTTGTGATTTTGTTTATTTTATTTTCTGTATTTATTTGAAAGTTTGTTTTTCGATAGCCATATGAATTGCCTATATACAAAAAAATAATTATTGTGGGCATATTTGGACCCATGATACAAAAAAGAAGGTAGTTTCAATAAACAACTTTTGACGGATAATAAATTGTTGAAGTTTCATAAATTGTGAGTATTATCACCGGCCTGCCACTTTGATGATATTAAAACAATAAATCGGAGAATTTGTTTCCCCATATTTATACCAATGCAATATTTCAAATCAAAAACCATTATCAGTGCTTGGTATTTTTTTTACTTACGTAGCTCGCACTATTTTTATTAAAACTATATAAAATATAAACTACTAAAGACTTCATCGTAATTGTTCTTTTTATTTTATAATAAAAACCACGCGCGCATTATTTTTCTATTTATTCGTTTTCTTATTTTAAATGCAATCTTGCAATTTAAAAATCGAATTCTAAATAATGTTCTTCCCAAATAAAACCTTTTTATATTTTGGTTCAAATTCCATTTTAAATTTCTCATCAGATTTTTGAAAAAATTTGGCTTTGTGATTAGCGTATCATCATTAACTTTAACAAATTTTTAATTTAAAATGCAAAACCGCGTATCAAGACAATGGAAAAGCGCGTATGTGAGGTATAATAAATTATTTTCTAGAGTAAAAACACTCATTTTCAAAATGGTTCTCTTTTTTACAAAGAAATCGCATTTCAGGACGAATGGATAAGGGTTGAGCCAAGAGCTTCTGTGAGCAAATCAAATTGTTGGCAAAAAATGTCAGTTACGCGGTTTGGTACAACGACAATACGCGGTTTTGTACTTTAAACGACGATGTGTAAGTATACACTTTCTTTATGCGTTCTGAAATCTAGTGGTCAACCCCATTTTCGAAATTATTTAGCCGGCACAATTTTGAAGTCCATAAAATAAAATCTTCTGCTTAAAAAAATATTTCTTCTAGTGATCAGGTAGCATGAATTTGATGAAATGTCATAATTTTATTAAAAGTCAAATGGTTAACAACAACAACGAATGCCATTAAATGAAACTACCTTTTTTTTAATACAAATCGATACTTCGGTATATAAGCAAGGTTGCATTGCATTATAAACCACATTCTTAAAGGTACGCGGAAATAGTTGGTAGGTGTAGACGTTGGGTAATTGTATTAATTGGGAGTGCTAGAGTGGCAATACCGCACATCAGCAGGTGAATTTTGCGTTGAGCACGCCAAAATTAATTACATTATAATAAATGAAATATATAAGTTTTTAGTGATATATTTAGCGATATTTTGACATATGTGGTTAAAATGAAGTGTTGTTGTTGTTGAAGTCTTGTTGTTGTATGTATGGTGAAATATGGGCGACTTCTGCGTTAGTGTATGTGTATTAAGTGAATAAAAAAGGTGCTATTGTGAAAAAGTTTTTTCTTAATAACTTTTGATCGGGTAAAAACAAAATAATTTCCGCTTTCGGATTCTTTTTACTGGGGTCCAGACGCGTCTAATGGTACCTCCTCCTTTCCTAAAGTTTGACCAATTTTGGGGGTTGAAAGCCCACTTTGTCTCATTTGCTTCCATATAACGACTAAACACAATTTATTTTTATATGGCAGAAACCCGCAACATCCTCGGCGAAAAAAATTCTAAAAAATCAACTGTAATTTTTAGCCACTTGAAACTTGCACATTATTAGACTAAAATTGAATGGGCTATACAACTGTGTATTCAAAAAAATTCTACCGCTTCTGAGAAAAAAGTTTGAAATTTTGGTGAAAATTTGTTGCAACTTTTTTGCGGTCTTTTAAAAAGTTTTAAACTTGAGTTTATGTGAGTTTTGTGAGAGAATGAACTGTATTTTAATTGAAAATTCTTAAAAATAAATAAATAAACATGAGTGGCAAACAATATCACTTTGAAATGGGGGTGCTATTGTATTGGCCAATACTGTATATTCATCAATTAATTAAGTAAAACGCATTTATAAATCTGTTCACTCGTTTAACACTTTTCACAAACAAACAGAAATAACAATGGCCGACAGTAAGAGCAAATGTGTGCTGCCATACTTCTCGAAGCTATAAAATACAACTATAAACCATATCATTTTCGCTTTTGATTCAAAATTTTCGCCTGCAGGGCTTTTTATTATAAAATCAATACTTCGATAAATAATGAAAATTTTTAATAAAAAATCGCGCGATTTTTTATTAAAAATTTTTGCCTGCGGCGCTTTTTATGATAAAGTCGGTACTTTGATAAATAATGAAAATTTTTAATTAAAAATCGTGCGATTTTTAATTAAAAATGTTCGCCTGCGGCGCTTTTTATTTTAAAAATTTTCCCCTGTGGCGCTTTTTATTATAAACTCGATATTTCGATAAACTATGAAAATTTTTAATTAAAACCCGCGCGATTTAGAATCTGAAAAAGCTCTCTATACTCCCTAATATTTTTTTTCCAAAACCTGGATCCGTTTTGGGAAAATTTCCCAAATAAAAAATTGGGCAATTCTTTTGCATAAATCAGTTTATAGGACTTACATCCAACTAATGGAAATATTCTTTTCTTCATGATTATTGTAGGTAAACATTAACCAAAAATTTAATGTTATACTTGTTTTTTTACTAATTGCGTTGAATCTCTACGATCCACAAGCAGCTAAATTTCCCTCTATGAATTTTGAGTTAGCTCGCTTTAGATCTAAGTAGGTGTGCGATAGTCATTTAAAAAAAAAAACGATTATTTCCTGTGCCTGTATTGTATGCATAGGAAAGTAGATGTACATACTTACTTACCTTTTTTTGATTGATACAAATGTCATCTCGCTCATTTATATCAGATTTTATTGCCCATTCTCGAAAAATTGCTCTTGTCAAAATATTCAAGTTATATTTTCTATTATAACGTTCGCGTGGTGTGAAAAATGTGCAATTCAGATTACCTCGGTCGTGAAAGACGGCTCCACCACCACTGTTTCGACGTGCAATTATAACACCTTGTGAACTTAGTTCTGAAACATTTGCTTCCATAAAAGGGTTTTGATGACGACCTATTACAACGCATGGATCATTAACCCATAGCAATAATACGTGATGTGTGCGAAAATCAAAGTGTCTATATAACCAATCCTCTAGAGCTAAATTCGTGAAAATATCGTTTGACTGTGAAATAAAAACAGACTTTTTTATATTTTCATTTTTGATTGTGGCGACACTTGAGCTGCCTTTCATGGGCCGATTTGTTACAAATGATGATGGTGGTAATCCAAGGTTTTTCGAGCTTTGTTCGTCTTGATACACGGAACTCGTATTAAAGTAGTTTATTATTTTAATCCGATTTTTCTCAAGCCTATTGAAAAGGCTTTTTCTTTTACAGGCTTTGGTGATTAAGGTGATCATTGCGGTGTTTACACTTGCCACAATCCAATAACAATCTTTAAATATGAACTATTCAATTATATAATTTATTATCTATGTACATGCTTTTCCTTTAAAATTTAAGTTATGTATTTAGTTTATGATCATCAAAATATTTCTGTTATTTGTGCACGGCGACCTTGAAATATATCAAAATTCTTATCAAAATGCATATGTGTTTGCCGAGTTCACTGCCGTCACAGAGATCAAATATTCATGTAACGCAATTGTTTGATGTAACCACTTCCAAGTCTGATGAAGTGCGGTTATCCGTAAACGAAGTCCTAAAGAATCCTTGCTGCAATTCTTATTCATTACTTCGAACCCCTTCAAAAAAGGGCAACTTACAAACGATCGCCGACGCTATATTCTAATTACTTATTAGTAGGGTTCAATCGATACAAGTAAATACTCGATACTTTTCATTTGATACCAAGTATTTTTTTACTCGATACCTTTTTATTCGGTATCGAGTGAGTATCGAAAAAAANTTTCCAGCTTTTGTAAGGATTTGGCTGAAATCAATTAAAATTAAAGATATACCCAAAAAAAAACATTGCGGGTTAAATTTAAAATAAGGTAAGTAAAAATTCTAAAATGCAATCCACGTTGGAGTAGTAGTGCACTTGGGCCGGACCTGCCCAAAACTCATCTAAAAGATGATCAGCATCGACGCCAATAGTTGCGTTGTAGATGCTTCACGATTTGCGGACTTTTACAGGAAGCTGTTCCAGGTGACCACCTTTTATAAGGTTTATTAATGGAGAAAACAGCTTTTCCTGCAAAGTGTGTCGCCGAGTGTGTGTTAAACATTTCAAACAAGAATCGTACAATGCAG
>NW_016157410.1:310681-313739 GCF_001687245.7 Rhagoletis zephyria | reverse complement strand
TATTTAGAAAAATTCCATACCGAATTTAAAAAAATTGGTATCGTTAGAAGGTAAATCAAATCCCTTTTTTCTAATATACACATTTGTATAACTTATTTGCATAAATTTTAAGAAACCTCTTTTAATAGAAAAATATTCTATTTTTCTAGGAAACAACCAGTTTTACTAAAAAATATGTGTATATAATGATACACCAAATAAATAAAATAGAACATAAAAGTACCTTCCATTTAACATATAACTTTATATAGTTACATTTAAATACCGTGAGTAATTTTGTTTACTGGTGTTCTTGCAGGGAGAAATGACCATCCTGATGCTTATGTTCGTGAGCGGGACGACTGGGCAGAAAGAAGTTCTGCGCAAAAATACTTCCACCGTTTTCTTTGGTAATACAGAGGGGAGAATTCTACTGCCTGAGGGTTAAAACCCCTAAGTGCGGCCGAAGGCCGCCTACGCAGAAAGGTGTTCAGCCACCCTTCTTTGGAAACACAGAAAGGAGAATTCTACTGCCTTAGGGTTATGATCCCTAAGTGCGGCCGAAGGCCGCCCACTAGGGATGGGTAAACTCGATATTCGAAGCTTTGAAATTCGAACTTTAATCGAATTTTAGCTCCAAAATAGCCAATTTTTGAAATCGAACTTTGTGGCGCTAAAATTCGGATGAAATCGAATTTTTATAAAGAAAAATCGAGTTTAGGCTTTATTCGCTAAAAGTCTGTAACTTTCAACTTTCTGACTAAACCTGTGATCAATATGTGTTTAAACATGCATACGTATAAGTGTAACGTAAAATACTTACAAATTTCTTTTGTTCTTGTAAAGCAAAAATTAATCAAAAAATGAGGGGCTGGCTTTCCTTTATGGCCGTTCGTTTAAGGGGCGGTGGGCGAAAAGTAAGTAGGCGTGGCACCTCTATCCCACCTTTTTGGAGAGGGACTGAACCGCCATTGTCAAAAATGTAACCCCCGACCACCTAGGTCCCCTATGGTTCCCTAGGGAGCCCTTAGAAAAATTGCCAAAAATCACAATTTTCATTTGCGTTCATTCGCGTGAAAAATGTTAAATATTCATTTGCACAATACATTTTTATATACACATTTTTATAAAACACCCAGTAACTAAAATAGACATCACTGGGACGGCAGCCCCATGTTTACCACACAGAAATGGAATTCTAGTTACCTCATCCTTCCCCAAGGTTACATCACTGGGGCGGTAGCCCCAGTTAGGTCACACAGAAAGGAGAATTCTACGTAGTAAGGGTTGTAAGAAAGTAAGTATACGCAAAAATACTGTGGACGCAAGTAAAAATTGCGATTTTTGGCAATTTTTCTAAGGGGTCCGTAGGGAACGATAGGTGGTCGGGCTTGCATTTTTGTCAATGGTGGTTCGAGCCCTCTCCAAAAAGGTCGGTTGGAGGTGCCACGCCCACTCCCCCTTCGCCCGTCGCACCCTTAACGAACGGCCATAATGGAAAGTTTCCCCAAAATTGGTTTCAATACACATTTTGTCAATTTTTTTTAACTGAGAGTCAAAAAAAAATACATGATATACATTTTTGGATTTTTTTCTGAAATTTTTTGAGAAAAAAATACTTCTTATTTGTATTCATTTTTGGTTGTGAGGCTAAGATACGGATAATTAATCACTTTAATGTAAGTTCAATTGAGTCTCTTTTCTGATTTGAGCTATCATTACAAGAAACTTTTAAATTTCCAGTAAAAAAAAATTTTGAAAATTCGAAAAAATTCGAATTAAATCCAACTTGTACCACCAAGTTTCGAATCGAATAATCGAATGGTTGGGCAATGTTCGAAATTCGGTAAAAATCGAATTTCAACCCCCACTACCCATCCCTAACGCCTACGCAGAAAGGTGTTCTTTGCAAAGGTGTTGGCAACACAGAAAGGAGAATTCTACTGCCTGAAGGTTATAATCCCTAAGTGCGGCCGAAGGCCGCCTACGCAGAAAGGTGTTCTCTGCAAAAGGTGTTCAGTCCCCCTTCTTTGGAAACACAGAAAGGATAATTCTACTGCTTGAGGGTTATAATCTCTAAGTGCGGCCGAAGGAATCCTACGCAGAAAGGTGTTCTCTGCAAAAGGTTGTCAGCCCCCCTTATTTGGCAACACAGAAAGGAGAATTCTACTGCCTGAGGGTTATAATCCCTAAGTGCGGCTGCAGGCCGCTTACGCAGAAAGGTGTTCTCTGCAAGAGGTGTTCGCAACACATAAAGAGAATTCTACTTTGTGAGGATTATAATTATTAAGTACTAAGTTTGAAGAGGTTGTGTAACCATTTATGTACCAAATTAAAGGCCGGTTACTCAATGTCTGGTTAACACTTATCTCCGGTTAAACAAGTTATCGACGTTTCCGACTCCCTGTTGTATGAATGGAATCGAAGACGTCGATGACGATGTTTAACCGCAGATAAGTGTTAACCAGACATTGAGTAACCGGCCCTAAAGGTATTCTAATGTTCTTTTGAACTATTATAGCGTTGTGTGTAGTTATCTGCACCTTTATTTAGTAAAAAAAGTTTTTTTTCAAAAATAAATACTTTTTTCTATTAAATGATTTTTCTCAAAATTTATCCACATAAAGTATATTAATATGTATATTTATTATTTATTACCTTTCACACGATACCAATTTTTTTAAATTCGGTCAGGAATTTTTTGAAATATAGCCATTTCAAATTTTCGAAAATTCCCCTTTCACCCCTCCGTAACACCGAAAATATAAGTTTGCACCAAAAAAATTGCATACCAGTATCATCAGGAAAAAAGGGCTCTTTCGATTTGTTCTACCTTAACGGGCCGTATTCTGCACTTGTTCCTTCGATACCGATACTTTTTACTCGATAGTTTCCAAACGATATTTTTTGGTATCGAGTACCAGAACCCTTGTATCGTAGCGATCGTAAATGTAAAAGGGCGTTTCCACGCCAACCGAATCATGTGGTTCGCTCTCTCAATTACGAACAGCGAATCAACCTGTTTACACAACACATTCGTGATTCACTTTGCATCTCTGCGTTCTTTGCTTTTGTTTAT
>NW_016157410.1:291796-307238 GCF_001687245.7 Rhagoletis zephyria | reverse complement strand
TTTGCGATTGTAAATATTTTCCAAGCATTTGTCAAAAATTTCACTAACCTCATGAACTACTGAAATTTTATTCACCTCATAGTAGGAATGTTCGATATTTAAGCAAGTATCGATATCATGAATCGATTTTATTTATTGCATGTAAAATCGATACGGCGATATATCGGGCTGAACAATATCGATATCGGAAAAATCGATGTTGAAAATCCTACTTCCAATTGAATAGAATATTAGACCTGGGGCTCTATTCTGTAAATATGAGTTTTCAAGTGTACACTGAAAATTGTGTGCACTCTTCATTCTGAGATTCAGGAAGAGTGAGAATGTGTTTTAGCTGTCAAAACTGTGTACACTTCCTCATTTTGCGATTCAGCATGTGTGAGAATGAGTTTTAACTGTCAGAATTGTATACACTTCCCTTCCGAAAAACTCACAGAATTTTAGTCGGTGAGTTTTTGGTTGTGAGTTTTGCACTCGGGGTACACTACATTTTCTCACAGTTACAGAATAGAACCCCTGCTTATCAACTCAACTAATTGTGTTATTTCCATCTTGTATATTTACTGAGGATTAAAACGGTATGCCGGTCGACTCAAGCAGTTTGTCAAACTTAAGAGCTAAATAAATCACACAAGCTGTTGATTTAACCTACTTTAGTATATTTCCATACACTTCTTTGTAGATGAAAAATAAATTTCAACTTAAATATCGATATTGCGGGTAAAGTATCGACGTCTTCGATATATCGACCTTGGAATATCGATTCAAAAAATCGATTATCGTGCGATGAAATATCGATATTCAGAAAAATCGATACGATATCGAACATTCCTACCTCATAGTGGTCAAAAATTTTACTCTCCGCGAACTTTGTTACCGATTCACCCACGCTCTTATTACGATATAAATGGGGACCCGATCTTTTTCCAGCGATACTTGAAATTAGCACTATATCGATACTTTCGGTTCGATACCGTGTCCCTACCTGTTATCACATAGCGTTCAGTGTTGGACAATTTTTGCTCCTAAAATTAAAAGAAAAAGTAAAGAAAATCATGTGGAGCTAAATTATAACTACTGAAAAATGCCAATATGTCGTAGACCTTGTGTGGTAGATTTGGTGGAAGGTTGACTTTGCAAGAGTGCACCACGCTTAGAACAAAATGACTTTATGGGGGGTGTAGAGGCGGTCGTACACATCACATAACTGAAAACCGGACGGCCAGGAAACTCATAGTTTACGAGTCATTTGTTGTTAAAGGCCTGTATGCAGCTCTCAAGAAAAGCAAAAACTCCTTATAAAATGACGTACAAGAAATGCCTATGAAATTTTCTTGAGGCAGTACGCAGTTCTTAAGAGATTTGCTACGCTTTCACACTACAGTTTTCTAAAGTATTTTGTGAAAAAAGAGCTGAAAGCAACCCATGCTTGCAACAGAAATATATGCCCGTTCCATTATTTTATATTTTATTTTATAATTATAAATTTTATTGTTCAACGATGAGGACCACGTTTATAAATTTGTTTATTTGTCATTAGAGAACCGAAATAGGTATGTGTGTATGTATGAGTATGTATGGACAATGAAAGGAAGATGGCCGCACGTGTGAGTAACGTGTTGCCACAATACGTTTCAAAATATGCTGCCAGATGTTCAAATCGTAAAAATATTATAAAGGCGAATATGATAAGTGCTATTTTATTATGAGTTTAATAGCAATTATGAGTATTATTTGTGCAGATAATATAATTTTTCAGTAAAATGATAATAATTATTGATTGTATGATTTAAATATACATCATAAATATTTTATAGTCACTTTTATTGTTGAGAAGTTTTGCTCAAAAATACCTCTGCACCTTTTCTTTTTTTTATTTTGTGAGGGTTATAATCCCTCTCCTTGTCTTCGCAAGACGGAAAATGAATTCTACCGCCTACGCAGAAAAAAGTTCTGCTCAAATTACTTCTGCTTATTTTCTTCGCGACATAGAAAGAAAATTCTACTCTGTGAGGGTTTTAATCCCTTAGCGCGGTCATGGGCCGCGTATGAAGAAAGAAGATCTGCTCAAAAATCTTTCTGCTCCTTGTTTTCGCAAGACAGAAATGAATTCTACTGCCTACGCAGAAAGAAGTTCTGCTCAAAATACTTCTGCTCCTTTTCTTCGCAACACAGAAAGAGAATTCTACTTTGTGCGGGCCGCAGGCCTCCTAAACAGAAAGAAGTTCTACTCAAAAATACTTCTGCTTATTTTCGTCGCGACACAGAAAGAGAATTCTACTTTGTGAGGGTTATAATCCAAAAGCGCGGTCGCAGGCCTCCTACGCAGAAAGAAGTTCTGCTCTTTTTCTTCGCAAGACAGAAATGAATTCTACTGCCTACGCAGAAAGAAATTCTGCTCAAAAATACTTCTGCTCCTTTTCGTCGCAATACAGAAAGAGACTTCTACAATGTGAAGGCTATTATCTCTAAGCGCTGGCGAAGGCCGCCTACGCAGAAAGAGTGTTTCGACAAAAACACTACAATGTCAGAGGCTGTTTTATCACAGCGCACGGCAGAGCGCGCGAGTGACGAAAGCAGCACAGTAGTATGCTGAAATTACTCGCTCATATATACACGAGATTTGGAAGTTTTTATCCAGAAGTCCAATCGACATGTTTGAGATATCGTTGGAAAGGTCTTGCAGAATGTGTCCAGAAAATGTATTCAAGCTTCATGAACGATTAACCAGATTCTTAAAAATTAGGCTAAAGTGTTGCGAAACAAAAAACGTTTTTTTGCTTTTGCCGGTTTAACATATTTAGTGTTATTCTGTAGGCCAATACCTTTCAAACGATACCTTATATATTAAGTTCTGGCTACTAGTTGGAAAGATATAGAGGTAAATGTATTTTGGTTCGTGTCTCCTCTACGAGATGCTTTGGTATGAAAGCTTCAGGAATAAAAGTACAAAAAAAATAGGAAGGTTTTGTTCCAGGATGTTTTGATTCGTATGCCTTTGTGGGCGTGGCTGCGGCCTGAAATTCGAAAAAAGGCAGTTTCTTAAACTACCACTGAGGCCGCACTACTCAGTCCATATCATTGGTTTGGATATCAGTAGAAGGGTCTTCAAACAAGCTATCTAACACTGTCTTTTTTGTTTATAAAATTGAAATATGTCATAACGTTATCGTCTGAAAAATATAAATCGGGCTGCTGAAAATAGAGATTTCGGGCATTTTCTCAAAAACTGGTCAGTCGATTTTATTCTGAGTTTCCACAAGTCTAGCCCAAAACCTTACCTTTCATCCGGTATATAGCTTATGTCTGGGAAAACTCTTGTTGTGGAGATATTGCGATTCAAATTGAAAAAATTTCGCTCTGAAAAGGGTCAAATGGTTAAAAATTAACATATCCGTCTAATTTGGTTACTTTACGATATAAAAATAACACACCCAGTTCCCCGAAAAAAATTGCCCATTCCTCGATTGCTACTTAAACCAAAATTCCCTGCAAATCGGGGAATTTCCCGCGACTTGACAAGTTGAAGGATGTAGCTGTGCTAATCACTTCGTACATGTCATGGAAAGCACTATTTGTGTGTATTTATTTAGAGTTTTTTCAGCCGAAATTTTAACATTTTTCCCCATTTTAATTGTAGGTATGTACACAGTATTTAATTATGCTACATGGGTTTATCACCCGCACTTAACCTACCTGGGAAGACGCGTACAATATTACCTATAGTTGTACATAAATATGTATGTATGAATGCATTTAGTTCACCCAATGTGCCCAAGAATGATAGAATACAAGATTGCGCCAATCGAGCTGAGAGCAACTGGCCATGACGTCAAAAAATACCAGAATGAGAGAGCAAAGACGAATTCAATAAGAAAAAGAAGAAGAATCGAACAGCTGGGGCGAATTTGAAAGGTTTGTTTACAAAGTGCATAATAAATCGCGGATTTACAGAATTATTTAATTTTAAATGGTAAATTGGTTGTTTAAAAGTAAAGAATGTGTACTTATTAAATGCAATGCAAATCGCTGAAAGTGTTAAAACACTGCAATCATTATAATGATTTGCATTTTTTCAGTAATTGAACAAATACCAGCGGGCAGCCAGCGGGTCAGTTGCTGGTAACAATTTGCAGAACGATTCCACTGTGATCGTTGCATCGTCGTCAATTAGTGAAATCAGTAACCAAGCTTTTAAAATAGAGGAAAACCTCCTACTCCGCTATACATATAATTACTTTAATTATTTAGCTACTTTTCCGGCAGCCGCAACAAACGCTGGCCCAAGCCTGCAAATTGTTGCCAGCAACTGACCCGCTGGCTGCCCACTGACATTTGTTCAACTACTCAAAAATGCACTTTGTAAACAAACCTTTTGGGTGTTGGCCACATCAAGCGGCTCATCTGGATGAAATGAAAAGGCTGTTAGATGTAATGCAGCAACGTGCTCCCGATGTTGAACATCAGTTCAAAGAAAAGTCAAATGAGTTGGAATGGCGCAGCTTATTATACGCCAGTTGTCGGGTAAGGCCAATGTAAACCAAGGCGGAAATCGTATAGAGACCTTAACGCAGANTCACTTTGTAAACAAACCTTTTTGGTGTTGGCCACATCAAGCGGCTCATCTGGATGAAATGAAAAGGCTGTTAGATGTAATGCAGCAACGTGCTCCCGATGTTGAACATCAGTTCAAAGAAAAGTCAAATGAGTTGGAATGGCGCAGCTTATTATACGCCAGTTGTCGGGTAAGGCCAATGTAAACCAAGGCGGAAATCGTATAGAGACCTTAACGCAGACGCAATTTATGTACGAGCAACAGATTAGAGACTTACAAGTAAGTTAGAAGTAGAAGTGCATTTGAAGATGTTTACATTATTATGTTTACGCATTTCTTACAGGCTATGGTGCAACAATTGACGTATGCCAAAGAAAGGAATTTATGATGGTCACAAATATATTGGCAAAAACATAGCAAGTGCATATGCCAAGTTGGAAAAATTAACAATGCGTGCGTATAAAATGAATAGGTGTTCTTAATTATAAATATTACTTTACCTTTTCTTTTGCAGTGGCCAAAAAGAAGAGTCTTTTTGATGATCGACCGCAAGAGATTCAAGAATTGACTTACATCATGGTGTATGCGTTACAATCTAAATTAGCCAGCATGGACACCGACTTCAAACAGATACTAGAAGTGCGTATAGAAAATCTCAAACAACAAAAAGCGCGTCGGGATCAATTCGGGCAGTCACCAGTTGCTGCTAGCACTGTTCGCTCGAGTACAGCGAAACAGTGCTCCTTGCTAATAACGAATATGTTTGTGACACGGCAAGATTTTAACAAGTTCAGAGTCTTAAAGTTGTGGGTTTTTAAATACATAAATATATAATATCCTATTCATATACATACATATAAATCACACTAATGTAATAATGAAATTAGGTCTTATATGCCACGTGAAACGCGATAGCTTTTAGAAGCAGTCACGTAGGGTTAGACACTAATTCTGCAAATAATAAAATTACTTCACTTAGTTTCCCTTTTTTTCAAAATTTTCTATAAAAAGTAGAGATGATCCTGAGTAATACAACTAGAACCGATTTATGTAATCACAAATATATAAAGAAAAGTTTAAAACTAAANGGTCTTATATGCCACGTGAAACGCGATAGCTTTTAGAAGCAGTCACGTAGGGTTAGACACTAATTCTGCAAATAATAAAATTACTTCACTTAGTTTCCCTTTTTTTCAAAATTTTCTATAAAAAGTAGAGATGATCCTGAGTAATACAACTAGAACCGATTTATGTAATCACAAATATATAAAGAAAAGTTTAAAACTAAATAAAATAGAAATTGTTATTGGCAATAAGTACATGTGCTTGTTTATTAATAATTCAAGTATTATGTTCAAACAAATATAAGTGAAAGGTATGCAATTTCAAGAAAAAAGCAATTGCTTAGTTTTTATGCATACGGCTTAACATTTCCGGTAGGAAGCAAAAGGTCAGTATGTATAAATAAAAAGCTTTATCAGGGGAACGTGTTATATTTTCAAATAGCAAATAAATAAAAAATAGATCGTAATGAAATGTTGTCGCTTATTGCATGTGATCTGATGCCGGATTCAATTTATAGCACTTTGCAAACAAAGAATACAAATTGCGTCAAATTTAGTAAATCCATTACAGTTATGTTTGTTAACATTTTAACATGTAAGAACTAGGGAGATGTTTTATATAAGCAAGGTGTTGTATACTATCGTACTGTTGTATGTCATAAACTTTAAACGGCTAAAACTGTATTTAAGGAATTCGCAAGCTAACATAAAAGTTTTATTATGAAATTTCACACAATTAAAAAATATTTGGTGGTGATTTATGCAACCTCACATACGCGGTTTTGCATTATCATGATACGCGGTTTTGCATTTTGTTGATTCGCGGTTTTGTACTTTAGACGACGATATGTACATTTCTTATTCGTTATCACGACAGTCAAAAATTGATATCTTTGTTAATTTTTTGCGGCCCTGAAAAGGGCCTTTTGTGTATATATGGTATTGTGTATGTTGACCCAGATAAGCTTATATAAAGCATTTGATCCCTTTGTAAATTCTTTGTGGCCCTGAAAGGGGCCCTTTATGTATACAAACACAGAGAAGCTAATGTCTGCTCCAGTAGTTCGCTCACAATGGTTTTGTACACTTGCTGCTGGGCTTACTTGTCAGGATCTGGTATTTCCGCAGCAGGCTTGAAAATTTTCGGCACAACGCCCCGCTTTAGTTTACGCTTTGTAGCGTAGCCTAACACAATTTAAAACATTTCTTTTAATAAAATGTAGTATTAATGAAAAGTGAAAAATATAAGCTTCCGCGGCTACCTTTCGTGAAATTTACTCCCGAGTTACACCATGCTCACGAAATCCAATAAGCGTTTATTGGCGAATTAAATAGTATAACTTACCCATTTTATATTGAAGCTCGTTTTCGAAGTCATCAGTGGTGCAGTGTTTTACACAGATGACGCGGGTTCGGGCGTTGAAATACGTTGGTATCCGGTAGAAGTGGATCCACTTTTCCACCAACTCTATGTCGGCCGGAAAAGTAAAAGAACTGCACCCAGATCCTTTGGCACTAACACTAGCACAATTAACTGCACACCTAATTTTTTTCTTTAATTTATAACTTTTTTATAAGTTTTCACAAAAAAACAAAACAACGCTCAAAAACTTTCGAATTTGTAAATTTGTAATGTTGAAATAACCTAAAATGTCACGAACCAGAAAATGTAAACAAAAGTATTGTGTGACGTCAGCGAATGGGTGGATGCTGTTCGACGAAGAGAGGGTTAGCGGTCCGCGAATGGCGCGACCTTTATTTTCTGGATCGTGCAATGTGCCGCTACTACTTCCATACATACGTATAAATTGCCACTGAGCAAAACTACTTGAGAAAAAAGTATTAGTTTAATAGCACGAGTGCAACATCGTACACGTGATAGAAGTAAAACTTCTTAAAAACGCACAGGTGTGCGCCCCACACCCGGTAGAAATCTTAACAACAATTAAACTACTTGGCAATTAGCCGAATACAGTTGCTAATTGTATCCAAAGTTGGTACCAAGTTGATAAGTTTTTATCATTTCTCATAATCTTTTTTTATTTTTTATTTTTTTGAAAACAAAGGATATGATTATTCTTTTTCGCTTTATTCCGTATTTGAAAAATTATATGTTTCAATGGACACATCGATTTGAATACATAATTTAGAATTAGATAATATTTTTAACAATTTATTTGAGAAAAATAAAACATTTAGATTATTGTTTGTAGTTTCGTCGATTTTAAAGTTGCTACCCCAAAATAATTGATATCAAATAAAACACCTCTTTGAAGTAAAATTTTCGAGTGACGAAAGCTGAACTAGAAACAAAATTTATGATATCAATTTCGTGAGGAAAATTATACGCATTTTTTAACTGCCTTTGAAACGTAGGGAAAATATTTTTAAATATTTTATTTTTCTTTGGTTATAGAGCTCAGTATCACTAACTTTATATTACTAGCACGGGGATAAATAAATTATAGAAACTACCTCACTAAATTGGAAAAAATTATATTAACGAGATAATATCTATTTAAATAAATATACATATAACATAAAGGCTATTTATATGAAGCAAGTTAAAAGAAACAATGGCAGAATGACTGTTTGTGTACGAACCAAACTTTGCGGGCATATTATCAGTGAAACAAAACAAACAGACGGGATAATAATTGAACCAGATCTCTATCAGGATCATATCGTTGTTGTTGAATTGCGTGCAAAATTTGCGTGCGGATCCCGATTATTGCCCAAGAAAACATAGCCAGAGTTGCGACAGAGTTGCATTGGCTTCAGTTTATCAAGTTTATTCAGTGAAATCGCTGGATAAATTTATCACAAATGTGTAAACTAGTTTCCATACCAATTTTGACANTTGGCAATTAGCCGAATACAGTTGCTAATTGTATCCAAAGTTGGTACCAAGTTGATAAGTTTTTATCATTTCTCATAATCTTTTTTTATTTTTTATTTTTTTGAAAACAAAGGATATGATTATTCTTTTTCGCTTTATTCCGTATTTGAAAAATTATATGTTTCAATGGACACATCGATTTGAATACATAATTTAGAATTAGATAATATTTTTAACAATTTATTTGAGAAAAATAAAACATTTAGATTATTGTTTGTAGTTTCGTCGATTTTAAAGTTGCTACCCCAAAATAATTGATATCAAATAAAACACCTCTTTGAAGTAAAATTTTCGAGTGACGAAAGCTGAACTAGAAACAAAATTTATGATATCAATTTCGTGAGGAAAATTATACGCATTTTTTAACTGCCTTTGAAACGTAGGGAAAATATTTTTAAATATTTTATTTTTCTTTGGTTATAGAGCTCAGTATCACTAACTTTATATTACTAGCACGGGGATAAATAAATTATAGAAACTACCTCACTAAATTGGAAAAAATTATATTAACGAGATAATATCTATTTAAATAAATATACATATAACATAAAGGCTATTTATATGAAGCAAGTTAAAAGAAACAATGGCAGAATGACTGTTTGTGTACGAACCAAACTTTGCGGGCATATTATCAGTGAAACAAAACAAACAGACGGGATAATAATTGAACCAGATCTCTATCAGGATCATATCGTTGTTGTTGAATTGCGTGCAAAATTTGCGTGCGGATCCCGATTATTGCCCAAGAAAACATAGCCAGAGTTGCGACAGAGTTGCATTGGCTTCAGTTTATCAAGTTTATTCAGTGAAATCGCTGGATAAATTTATCACAAATGTGTAAACTAGTTTCCATACCAATTTTGACAGTTCATTTATAAGGTTTACACAATTATAATTTTATACGCTTATAAGGTTTGATGAATACCCTTACTACTTTGTCAGAAGGTGTTTCATACACTTGACAAGGCAACACAAAAAGGAGAATTCTGCGCACATAATACTCATAATTGCTATTAAATACATAATAAAATAGAACTTTTCATATTCGCCTTTATAATATTCTTACACTTTGAACATCTGGAAACATATTTTGAAACGTGTTCTGGCAACACGTTACTCACACGTGCGGCCATACTATACGTACATACATACTATTCCGGTTCTCTAATGGAAAATAAACAAACTTATAAACGTGTTCCTCATCGTTAAACAATAAAATTAATATAATATAAGATAGATTAGGGATGCACAGCAGAGGTGCACGCAGTCGACGTCGCGGGCAAACTGCGAGCACGCGAGCGTGCTAGGCGAGGTGAAGTGAGCTGTACCGAAATGGCAACGTATACATATTAACCACTACACACTTGTTTTCAAGTGAAAATGCGTGTATGGATGTGTAATTTTGCAACAACTGAGCCAGTGTGGCATCAGGCCACCAGAAAAAGCCAATTTTTCTAAAACAAAAGCGCCAAGTTTTTATTATCATGTTTAATAATTTCTTTTTATTCAGTAAAAAGGGTATATACATATCCATTTCCTCACGTTTTTATTAATAAACTAGCAGACCCGGCTAACTTCGTCCCGCCCAAAATTTTTAAATTTTTAATTGAAACTTTTTTGTCCAACATTTTCACCAACAATTCACGTTTACGATTTTCATTGGCACATTTGTCTGCTAAGATTAAGGTTTGGTGGTCATTTGCCGCTTTAAATAACCTAAGGAAAGTGTTATATCCATTCTTGAAATTCTCCAGTTGTGCGGCATTTCATAGCACGGTTATTCGCAAAGCGAAATAAATTTTTTCCTCTTCACTCCCTGGCGGCAACAATGACCCGGTTCTATAGTGAATGTCCTAGAAGCTTTACAGTATAGTAGGTGCCAAATCAAAATGGGTGCGAATCATTGTTCTGTACCTTAAAAGTTTGAACGCATAATAATATTGGAAAATCACATCCATTGGGCCAATTGCAACGCAGGACCGTCGATATACTCAATGGTGCAAAAGGTCGATTTAATCTGACCTTCACGGCCCCTTTTCTCACTTGGCTATTTTTAGTAATAGTTCGACTTCAGCACCACTTGGCAGCACGTTTTTGCAATAGTATTGCATACATATTTAAAACATTAGCCAAATCGGATCATAAATAAGATTTTTAGTAATAACTCGACCACAGCGCCATCTGTCGGATTAAATTGTGAAACTAAACCATCCAGAGACCCACTCAAATACACAAAAAGTTTCGTTAAAATCCGTACAATCATTTAGGAGGATTTCACTCACAAACACACCTACCTAAGAAGAAAAAAAAAAAATTCATTCAAAGATAGCTAAAGCTCGGTAGGTTTGTAGGCCTCACACCCCTTTTCAAATAGCCCAAATTTTCTCCATGAGTATGGGCTTAATTTCAACTATATACATATCTCCATACGAAGTTCCAGTACTGTACCAATTCTTGGTACTTTTAGAGATATGCAGTATAAAAATTCGATTTATATGGGAGGAGCCACGCCCCCCTTTCCAACACCTGCCCTCTTTCTTCATGAGTATGCGATTGATTTCGTATATCTCCACTCCAATTTCCAGAACTCTACCATGAACACTTCCAAAGATAGGCAG
The DNA here is from genome assembly GCF_001687245.7 of Rhagoletis zephyria. Lineage (NCBI taxonomy): Eukaryota > Metazoa > Arthropoda > Insecta > Diptera > Tephritidae > Rhagoletis > Rhagoletis zephyria. The sequence continues at coordinate 296,102 of NW_016157410.1, read as the reverse complement.
TATGAAAAATTCGGTTTGTATGGAAGATGCCACACCCCCTTTTCCAATAGTTCCAATTTTTCTCCAAGAGTATGCGATTTATTTCGTACATCTCCATACAAAACTCTAGAACTCTACCAAAAAATTTCCAGAGATAAGCAGTATGAAAAATTCGGTTTGTATGGGAGATGTCACACCCCTTTTTACTAAAGCTAAAATTTTTCTCCAAGGGTATGCGATTGATTTCGTATATCTCCATACCAATTTCCAAAACTCTACCATACACACTTTCAGAGATATGTAGCATGAGAAATTCGGTTTGTATGGGAAGTGCCACGCCCCCTTTACATATAGATTTTTTTTCAGCCTAAAACCATCCTTGGGACACGTGCGGCAGGTGGCAGTTTCGGTTCAGCCGCTCTCGAGCCTTGCGAAAACTAACAAACGGCTTTCTAAATATAAATTAGTTGAGATATATTATATATTATAATTATATTTTGACAGTATCCGTTCTTTGTGATTGGCGCAAAAAAATCTTGCCTAGTGACGAATTCGCCCCTTGATATGGTCGTTACTTAAAGCTATTTATATTCGAAATTGCATGAAAATTGGAAAACAGGAATCTATAAGCTTATCCAGGCAAAAAGCTACCTACGTACCGAATTTTAAGCAAATCGGACCATAAATACGATTTCTTCGAACAGATCGGTCCCTGGTCCACTTCTCGGACAAAATGGATCATATATGCTAATATATGCTAAAAAGCTACCTACGTACCGGATTTTAAGCAAATCGGACCGTAAAAACGATTTTTTCGAGTAGATTAGTCCCTGGTCCACTTCTCGGAAAAAATGGACTATACATCCTAACATATGCTAAAAAACTACTTACGTACCGAATTTTAAGCAAATCGGACCATAAATGCAATTTTTTGGAATAGGTCGGTCCCTAGTCCACTTCTCGGAAAAAATTGATCACATATGCTAATACATGCTAAAAAGCTATCTGCGCACCGAATTTTAAGCAAATCGGACCGTAAATTCGATTTTTTTGAATAGATCGGTCCCTGGACCACTTTCCGGAAAAAATTGGTCATATATGCTAATATATGCTAAAAAGCTACTTACGTACTAAATTTGAAGCAAATTGGACTATAATAAGATTTTTTCGATTAGACCGGTTCCTGGTCCACCTACCCGAAAAACAGTAAAATGTTTTTAGCCTAAAACATGGTGGTTACCGGAAGCTATTTGTATACAAAATTTCATGAAAATCGGACCAGCCGTTCGCGAGATTACCTGTTACAAAAAAAGGGACTTCTCTTTATATAATTAGTATAGATTAATTTCAATACATTTATAACAACGCAAAACATATTTAATTTACCTATTCCTCACACTTTATTCAGTAAATGAATTCCATCTTAATGTAGAATAATAGTGTATAGTGTATACATACATACATATGTACCTATGCATTCGGTGTGCTTACATAAATTAAAAAAGCATCACTAAATAACGCACCAAGCATTGAATTCCAATTATTTTGGCTTTTTGGTTTCCCAAAAGCACTAAATTTAGTGCAAAATGCACGACCTTGGCAACAGTGAGCTGAGCACATCAATGCTCAAACAGTGATGCCAGACCAAGTATTGAGTAAATGCGCTATGTATATTTTTCTTTTAATGCAAAAGTTCTAATTGGCGAGGGGATGGATTTTTGGTTCTAACATAGAACACTGATAAGATTCACAAACTTATCTTAGGACTTAATTAAAATAATCAACATTATTTGTAGACGAATAATATTTGTGCTCGAATGAAATAGTAGCTTATGTCGGGAGGCTGGCTTTAGTAAAATCTACCATTTCCTATATTCTTTAAACCACAAGGAAATTTTTTATGAGACTTTATACGAATATTGACTTGCTAGCATCGCAGCTGCCTCTTTTACGTTTGTTTTCCAAGAGTTCTTCAATGACTCGGCGCCAGTGAGTCTTTCGCAATGGTTCATTATACTTCCGACATAAGCTACTATTCTATACGNCTCGGCACATCGACTTCGCATATAAGTACTAAGCATCCAGTGGAGATGGGCTTCGTGGAGCGGNTTACGTTTGTTTTCCAAGAGTTCTTCAATGACTCGGCGCCAGTGAGTCTTTCGCAATGGTTCATTATACTTCCGACATAAGCTACTATTCTATACGAACACAGATATGTATACTTCCTAATAGGCTTGTAAAATGCCCAATACCCAAATTCCTCGCATGAGTTACTATTGGGTACGCTCAAATCTGGCATCACTGCAGCAAGTACTTTGTCACGCCAGTGAAACAGTGTTGATATTTTAAGTACAATTGTACTTCTTTCAGTACAATTAATTTTAAAAAGTACAAGAGAACAATTCGCCGATTTTAAGTACAATTTGAACATCAAAAATACTTTTTGTAACAAACGCTCAAATCTCTTCTAGCACTTTGATTCTTAATCCGTTTACATTTAAGTAAATGGATATACCTATATTTCATATTTGCTACAAGACGAAATTATGAATTGTAATTTTGAATGTAAACGTGATTGTGAACAGTAATATCAGTGATGTGCGTTATGGTGTTTGCGATTTCTTATCACCGGCGGATGAAATATCCCTCATCGCTATTTATTTTGAAAAAATCTTTGGAAATGCAATTTACCTAATGGCGATCGTTCAGAAATAGAAGTAATTGAGCGATTCGGGGGTTGAAAATAAAAGAATGTATGTAAATTCCATGCGTTTAAATTACAAATTTCCCTTGAGGATTTCCATTTTATCGATAGTGATCTCATTCTATGTTCATTAATGTCCGCTCGCATNAGGCCACCTAACAAAAGGTGGTTTGGTTTCAACGGTTCCGGTTGGTCTGGAGTTACGGGCAAATGAGTGAGAGGTCTCGAATTAATCATGTTCTCTGTTTCGACCAAGAGGCTGTACAAAGTTTCAACGCGAGGTGCTTGCTCCTTCAACATGGCGTAGAGAGCTCTCTTGACAGATCTTATGAGTCTTTCCCATGCGCCCCCTTCGCTTGGGTTCGATGGGGTGTTAAACTTCCATTTTATACCGAGCGGCGTAAGTCCGGTGGCCATAATGTCATGATCAAGAAACTTTGCCTCGTTGCCCAGTTCCCTTAACAAACCAACAAAATTGGTACCATTATCACTTCGGATCTGCAAGGGTACACCGCCGCGATTAATGAAATTTCTAATGCACAGCAAACATGCATCACTTGACAAATCACTAGCGATTTCCAAATGAACTGCGCGTACCGTGAGGCACGTGAAAAGTGCTATCCATCTTTTCTCTCTACACCGGCGAACTGTTACCTCAATTGGCCCGAAGTAATCGAGTCCCGTGTATGTAAAGGGTCGAACGTACGCGGTAACTCTATCCAGTGGCAACACTCCCATTATCGGTTGGTTTGGTGAGGCTTTTAGAAGCTTGCACGTTTGGCAGCGAGACTCCACACTCCGAACTAGCACTCTAATTGATGGAATCCANGAGAACAATTCGCCGATTTTAAGTACAATTTGAACATCAAAAATACTTTTTGTAACAAACGCTCAAATCTCTTCTAGCACTTTGATTCTTAATCCGTTTACATTTAAGTAAATGGATATACCTATATTTCATATTTGCTACAAGACGAAATTATGAATTGTAATTTTGAATGTAAACGTGATTGTGAACAGTAATATCAGTGATGTGCGTTATGGTGTTTGCGATTTCTTATCACCGGCGGATGAAATATCCCTCATCGCTATTTATTTTGAAAAAATCTTTGGAAATGCAATTTACCTAATGGCGATCGTTCAGAAATAGAAGTAATTGAGCGATTCGGGGGTTGAAAATAAAAGAATGTATGTAAATTCCATGCGTTTAAATTACAAATTTCCCTTGAGGATTTCCATTTTATCGATAGTGATCTCATTCTATGTTCATTAATGTCCGCTCGCATAAATAGCTTAAAGAATGAAACGCAAACTTCACAATAGAAGACGTGGCATGGTTTATTCTCTGTAAATATGTAGAGTTACAATAGCAAATAAATAATTATATTACAGTCAAATTACTCGCTTTCGGCTTTCTTCTATGCTGCGGACAGAACAATATTAACTTCTGACAAACGGAAGAGCCAATTTATATTCAATTTCGTAGATAGAATTTACTGTTAATAGCCGGCAAGAAATACGGAACAGACAAACTAATAATAACTAATACATGAGTTAGGGATAACAAAAAACATAGAACAAAGAGTGATCGATATCGATTATTCAGGGTTGCCGTCATCAACA
>NW_016157410.1:274992-287079 GCF_001687245.7 Rhagoletis zephyria | reverse complement strand
AAAAAGAAGTCTGATGAGGAGATGTGGTGATCTCCGAAATAGTGCTATAACTTCTACCGCTTAGACTTTGTTGCTTTTTCAATTTTTCCTAATAAACAATCGTGGTACAAAGCTCAATAAAAATATTAAAAAATTTCAACTATTTTTTATAAAATTGTAGCTCATTGTCAAACAAAAACCTTGCAAATAAATCCAAACTTGAAAGATTGAAAAAAGTCAACAAAGTTTCATCAAATTTTCACAGTTTTTGTTCAGAAATTGTAGACATGTTTTAGGTTAACCTTTTTGTAGCCCATCCATTAATTATAGTACAATAAGGTGCAAGTATGAAGTGTCTAAAAAATACCATTGATTTCTTGAATTTTTCTGTTTGCGGTGTTGCGCACTTTCTTCCATATAACGAACGTTCGCATTTTATGTTATATGGATGAATGCGCGTGTAGCGTTGTTGTTTTCTATTCCAATATTTTAAATTAAGCTTTATATGTATAGTTTTTGTTAGACAATCATATATAATATAATAAATTGCCCAAACCAGGTGACCGTAGCATTTTGTCGCGGGGTGTACTTTTAAAAATGTGAAATATATTTCAAGAATTTATTTGTGTATAATTTAAATTAAACTCTAAGCTGAATGAAACTTAGTTTAACTTAGTGGGACTTTCGGACAATACAGGCTATGAATTTATAGGCCAGCTGAAGAGATCTCAATGATAAGTTACGTTAAATTAAGCCTATACTAACTGAAGCCGGACAATGAATTGAACAATAAACACACTGCAGTAGACAACAAAATGGGTTTTGTTTGGTTACGGGAAAAGGGAGGTAATGCATTGACGGAAATGGTGAAAAGTACAATCAAGCTCCAAAAGTTACACTTTTTGTCACTAATTTGGTACAATTTAAAAATCTTAAATATCAGCACTGATGTGAATGTATGTCAGCGATTGGCTCACGCACACAACTACATTTTGCCAAAACAGCGAGACAGTGTTGGCATTTTTGGTACAATTGTACTTTGTTGATACAATTTCGTTTACAATATACTCTGCTACTACGCAGTACTTTTAGTACAATTTTGTGATGAATACTAAAAATATATGGCTCTGTAAATTTGTAGTTTACCTCGTATTTAGCTGGCGGATTACCGCGGATTGAATTTTAAGTTATTAAATGCGCGTGTTCTCTTTTTTCGCCCAAAAGGAAGTGACCGCCATCTTCCTCCTTTTCTCTTTATTCATTTTCTTTACACGGTTGCATTTCAATAATTTACTTGGACTAGTAGGATCAGGGTTGCATTACCGACTCCGAAAATTAACTAAATGAAATTATTTTATCCAATGTTACAACTCGGCCAAACCTGACACATGATCGGCCTCGATCAGAATAAAATCACTCAACTAATCGCTAATGGGTCCTGATCTGTATCCTCAACCCACACTTCCGGTTGCTGCCGCCACGTTCTCATTCGATGGGCCTCGATCACACCGTCATAGGGAAGTTCCGTATGCACTACGTATTGTATTGAGGCACGAATTTTTTGTTACTTCCTGTAGTAGTATCGACATTTCTCACGACTACAAAGTCTCCTACGTCATATGCCTTACTTTGGCGGTTACTCTTCGCGCTTCGCGCGGAATCGTACTCTTGTCTAGCAATGATTGAGTCAGATGCGTTCTTACGTATGCGGTCCAAGTCTCGTCCTTCGTCCGGGCATAGTTTCTCCTGGAAGTATTCCATAAACTCGTCAATTATCACACCTCGCTGCTCAACACCAAACAGGAGTCGGCTCGGGGTGTCACGGCAAGTACTGTGCCCCGAATTATTAATAGCGTATTCGACTTCAAGTAATTTCCTAACCCAGTCATCATGGTTAATAAGGTCCGTCAACTTCCCCACCATGGATTTTAGTACCCTATTCACTCTCTCCACCTGTCCACTGGCCTGTGGAGATGCCACGGCAACCTTCACATGCCCTATATTTCGTCTCAATAAAAATGATCTAAACTCGAGAGAAGTGAAACAAGTGCCCCTATCGCTGATGATTCGTCTCGGCCTGCTATAATAGCTAAAATACTTGTCGAGGGCCGCCGTGACTTCTCGAGTACTAGTTGAGTTAGTTGGATAGAGCTTGACATAGTTAGTGAATGCGTCAACAACAACTAAGAAATGCTTACGCTTTGACCTAATTGACGGCAGTGGTCCAAAGTGATCTACGTGGATAGTGTCGAACGGCAAAGGGGTTTTAGGGATAACGTGAATAGTCCTTTCTTTTGCATGATGCGGAGTGGCGTACATTATGCACTTCAGGCAATTCCTAACCTACTTTTCAACTTTTGGTCGCATGTTTGGAAACCAGTAATATAGCTTCAGCTTACTAAGGATCTTCTCCACTGATAGGTGACCCACCTTCTCGTGAATTACTTGTATCACGTTGTGCTCCATTTGGTTGGGCACATACAGAGCTATCTTACCGTTATTCTTCTCCTTGTATATCAATCCGTCTGCCAAGCTATAGTCTTTATCGTCTTCATTTTCTAATCGGCATCGTAAGGAGTCAATGTTTTTATCCCGCTCTTGGGCAACCTGTACTTGGAATTCCACGTCATCCGTGTTTACATGTTGCGCTACCTGCCTCCTACTGAGGGCATCAATATGACCCATTGAAGCCCCTTTTCTATATTTTATTTTATTATTATAATTTTAGAGCTCAAGAACCCACCTAGCTATCCGGGGGTTCAGTTGTTTTCTTTCGAGTGTCATCGTCAATGAGTTACAGTCGGTTATTATGGTGAAGCGTATGCCTTCTAGATATGTCCTAAACCTCCTAAGTGCATATATAATGGACAATGCCTCCAGTTCAAAACTATGATATTTCGACTCGGCACTTGAGGCAGTTTTAGAGAAGTATGAGACCGGGTGGAACTTATTTTCGTCTTGGCGTTGCAGCAATACTGCACCGAAACCTACACTACTAGTGTCACAATGGACCTCAGTCTCCCGAAGTGAATTGAATATAGCCAACACTGGGCTTTTAACTAGGCGGGACTTAAGTTCAGTGAATTCATCAAGGCACTTCTCGTCAAAGTCTAATGGTGAGTTTCTTTTAAGGAAGTTTTGTAATGGTTTTGCAATTTGCGAAAAGGACGGTATAAATCTGCGGAAATATGAGAACATGCCAAAGCAGGATTGTAGTTGTTTTGCATGCGTTGGAATCGGGAAATTTTGTATGCTCTTAATGTGGGAATCATTGGGTAATATACCTGAGTGTGACATCACATATCCTAAATAATTGATTTCATCATACCCAAACCTGCATTTATCTAAGTTGAGTTCCTAAACTCTAAAGGTAAGTCGCTCTAATACTAATTTTAGCAGGTCTTTGTGTTCATCAAAATTTTCGGTCGCAATGATGATATCATCCATGTAAATGATAACCTTACTGCTATCGTTTATGTCCCGGAAGATGTTGTTAATGAAACGCTGAAATACAGCGGGAGCGTTCTTCAGCCCGAACGGCATCTTCAACTATTCATATTGACCGTTAGGGGTCACAAAGGAGGTAAGGGGAATTGATTGAGGAGCCATCTGAACCTGGTGAAAACCACTTTTTAAATCCAATACGGAAAAGAAACGTTTATTTTCCAGATATTCTATGCAGTCATCGATTAGCGGCAGAGGGTAATTAACCCTAACAGTCAATTTGTTTAATGCTCGGTAATCTACACACATTCGGACCTTTCCATTCTTCTTCTTAACCAGCACTAGGCTATTATTCCATCTCTGCAGAGCTCATCAATGATAGTTTGTACTTGGTTTCTCTCAGCGATCGAAAGTCGTCGGGGCGCGCAATGGAAAGGTACGTCAGTCGTCAAGTGTATCTTCATTTTGTATTTAAATGGTTCGGGTGTCACTTCCGGGTTAAGATATGTCTTAACGGTAAGTCGTTCCAAGTCATTCCTTTGATTACCGGTCAGTCTAGTGCCTATGTCTATGTCGTTTCCACCGTGAGGAACGTCAATGCAAAATTTCTCAGGTACGTCAGCGGCGGCAGGTACGTCAACGGCAACAGGTACATCAGCTGCGGCACGTACGTCAACGACGGCAGATACGTCGTCAGGCTTATTATGGCAATCAATGGTAACGTCGCGTACCGTTACGTCTTGATCTTTAGCGTATTTTAATTCGTTTAATTTCATCACGGCCGAGTGTGCGTTGGGATCATTTACGAACTTCTCAGACTTATACAAGCTATGGTGAACACATTTCTTATTTCGAGCAATTTTTCCTTAGTGGACTTATCTGTTGTGCTAGTCAGACAAATGTTAAACTTATTGATGAAATCATCCCAATCGAGGAATCAATCCCAAAATAACTGGCAAATTTATGCTTTTGTCTTCAATAACATTTAATTCAATTTCTTTTTTTTTGTTCAAGAATTCAATAGTACATTTCATTTTATAAAGTATTTTAATTTTGCTTCCACCGATGCCTTTATAACTGGGGCCTCTATCAACCATATGTTTTTTCCCTAGTTGTTTTGGGACCAGTGATGCCTTTACAAAACTAATCGGACTGCCAGTATCGAAAAGAGAGGGTACTTTATAAGTAATTGGAACCGTAAGTGTCTTAAAAGCTATACTCACAGAGTTAAAAGCGCCAATTGCACCTGGTTGGTCGTCTTCATCCTCGGCAACAGTGGCTACTTCGCGTCTTTTCAGAAGCTTTACTGGATTTGGACATGAGCGATGGTCGTGGCCCATCTTCCAGCACCTGAAGCAGGAACCATCCGGTCTTAGTGGGAATGGACAGTTTGGTTTTATGTGCCCGTTCCGGGAGCAGTTGATACACTTCAGCTTCAAATCGTCACTTTGTTTCGGCGCCCTTGTCTGCCGCTGGTTAGATGGCTGCACCGCCCCGGTCTCGAAATATTTGTGTTGGTACCGGTTTATAAGGGTTTTTAATTCCTCTACGCTTCGTGCCGTCATCAGGACGTGGGCATGCGGGGTAGTGTTCCCGATGCCGTCTATTATGAAGTCTATCAGCTCCGTATCGGCGATATTAGCACGCTTCGCAATGGCCTGCATGGTTATCGTGTAGCAGTGGAGCGTATTCTCTTTCCTCTTCCAGCATCGCTGCGACAGCATTTTGTACACTTCTTGCCTTGTGATTCCCACGTCGAATTCGCTTGATAGCGCTGCTTTTAGCGCCTGGTAATTTAAGGAGGCCGTGGTCGATAAAAATACCCTCGCTGTACCTGTTAGGGACCGGCACAGGGCAAGCAAGCGAATATTGTCGTCTGAGGACTCCATTATTTTCTCAATATCTCGCAGAAAATGGCGAACGTGATAGGTTACGTCGTCGCCATTAAATTTAGGCAGAGCGTGCTCAATATCGCCGAATTCCAGGCGACCTNTTTTTTTTTGTTCAAGAATTCAATAGTACATTTCATTTTATAAAGTATTTTAATTTTGCTTCCACCGATGCCTTTATAACTGGGGCCTCTATCAACCATATGTTTTTTCCCTAGTTGTTTTGGGACCAGTGATGCCTTTACAAAACTAATCGGACTGCCAGTATCGAAAAGAGAGGGTACTTTATAAGTAATTGGAACCGTAAGTGTCTTAAAAGCTATACTCACAGAGTTAAAAGCGCCAATTGCACCTGGTTGGTCGTCTTCATCCTCGGCAACAGTGGCTACTTCGCGTCTTTTCAGAAGCTTTACTGGATTTGGACATGAGCGATGGTCGTGGCCCATCTTCCAGCACCTGAAGCAGGAACCATCCGGTCTTAGTGGGAATGGACAGTTTGGTTTTATGTGCCCGTTCCGGGAGCAGTTGATACACTTCAGCTTCAAATCGTCACTTTGTTTCGGCGCCCTTGTCTGCCGCTGGTTAGATGGCTGCACCGCCCCGGTCTCGAAATATTTGTGTTGGTACCGGTTTATAAGGGTTTTTAATTCCTCTACGCTTCGTGCCGTCATCAGGACGTGGGCATGCGGGGTAGTGTTCCCGATGCCGTCTATTATGAAGTCTATCAGCTCCGTATCGGCGATATTAGCACGCTTCGCAATGGCCTGCATGGTTATCGTGTAGCAGTGGAGCGTATTCTCTTTCCTCTTCCAGCATCGCTGCGACAGCATTTTGTACACTTCTTGCCTTGTGATTCCCACGTCGAATTCGCTTGATAGCGCTGCTTTTAGCGCCTGGTAATTTAAGGAGGCCGTGGTCGATAAAAATACCCTCGCTGTACCTGTTAGGGACCGGCACAGGGCAAGCAAGCGAATATTGTCGTCTGAGGACTCCATTATTTTCTCAATATCTCGCAGAAAATGGCGAACGTGATAGGTTACGTCGTCGCCATTAAATTTAGGCAGAGCGTGCTCAATATCGCCGAATTCCAGGCGACCTTGACGTCTACTATTGGGAGGGCGCTCCAGTTCTTCTATCTGTCTGCGTAGCGTAAGTATTTCCAAGCGCTTTTTAAGGGCCTTCACTTCTGCGTCTAGATCAGTGAGTACTATTTCGGTGGCATTCTCAGATACCAGAGCGGCAGTGTTATTGGCGATAGAGACGGCGGTATCGGCAGTGGAATAGGCAGTATAAGCGGTGGTGGTGGTGGTGGAATCAGCGGTGGCGGCGGCGGTGATAGTGACGGCAGCGTTGGTGGTAGCGGTATAAGCGGTGGTGACGACAGCATTAGTAGTACTGATGGCAGCGTTGGTGGCAGCAGTGGCGGCGATATCTGCGTTGGTGGCAGCGGTGACGGCAATGTCGGCAATGGTGCCGGCAGTGTTGGTTGAGGCAGTAAATGCGGCATCAGCGGTATCGGCAAAGGTAGTGGTGTTCCTATTATCACCCATTACGTTTAGCAGAAGTTTACGTAGCTGTTGCGTCGTGGCTTGCTTGCGTGGGTTGGCCATTTTTCGTGATTGTTGGAATGTATTAATGAAATTCGATGATCAGGGTAATAACCCAACACCTGAGCTGTAAATTTGTAGTTTACCTCGTATTTAGCTGGCGGATTACCGCGGATTTAATTTTAAGTTATTAAATGCGTGTGTTCTCTTTTTTCGCCCAAAAGAAGTGACCGCCATCTTCCTCCTTTTCTCTTTATTCATTTTCTTTACACGGTTGCATTACAATAATTTACTTATACTAGTAGGAGCAGGGTTGTATTACCGACTCCGAAAATTAGCCAAATGAAATTATTTTATCCAATGTTACAGCTCTAAAAATTCTCTTTTTGTTCTCGCCTTTTCGTATTTACCTTTGTAAGTTTTGAAAAACTTACAAATGACTTGAAGGAACCATTATAATATAGCTAAGGTCTGCTATCAGCTTTACATTACAAATTTTGAAAGAATATTGTTGATACTAAACTTTATTAAAACAAAATGTCGAAATCAGCTTCATATGGAAAAAATGTCTTCGTTTATTAAAACAATAGATTTTCTTAAATATAATAACTTTACGTCACTCACATATTGATAAGATTTTACTACTTATTTTATTAATTTTTTGAATTTTATTTATTTTTTATAAAAATGTAATTTGTTCTTTAACAAATCTGCAGATATCCAAGTTTAATACTTTGTGCAACATTAAAAAAATCTAGAAGCTTTCGTAAAAATTCGAGGTTTTCAATTTTAGTAGAGTAAATTGCAAGTTTAAAGTAGCTGCGACTTACCGCTGATTTTAGGCAATTTTTTATTTTTTTTTTTTGTTGATATGAGTAATTTTTTCCATACGAAGTTTGTTTGACGATTTTTTTATATGGAGAAAATGAGCAACTGCTTTATCAAAAAAGAACTTAAAAGACTTTGTTATATTAAAACTGAATGGGCTACGAAACTGCGTACTCAAAATATTTCTAGGTAATCTAATTAAAAAGCTTGAAATTTTTACGAAAGTGTGTTAATTTTTTTAATGTTGCAAAAAGATTGAACTTTGGATTTGTACGGCTTTTTTTTAAGTATAAACTGTATTTTTATAAACAAAATACATAATATTAAGATAAATGGTCAAATCTTGTCAATATGTGAGTGTCGTAAAGTTTTGATAAGCACTTGAAATGCTATTAAAATGTCAAGACTTATTACCGAATCCAAAAAGATGCCTGTTTTATCCATTAATAATAACTTTGTTGTTGAGGTTGTGCTAGCGCTTTTACGAAAATGCATGTTGACGGCAATAAAATCAATAAAAGCTCGATCACATCCTCACCGCATGAGTGTTCGAGACACCAACTGACGGTATGCAGTTTTATAGTCGATTCAATTTTAGTATTATAAAGTGAAAGTGCAGCTAAGAACTCATGTTGATTTTTAATATTTGTTTGCATTTTCTTTATACAAATTGGATGTACAAAAATTTCAGTATGGAAGAAAAAGTGCAACACCTTCAACGAAAAAAGTTCTCCAAAATCTAAGCGAATTGAATGTACTATCTCGATCATTTAAACATCTCGGACTCGCCCACCACTAAAAATGATTATTTAAATCTAAAGTATATATTAAATGATATTTAATATTTGCTTTAAAGATGAAATTTCGACAAAATTGTTTAAACAAAAATGTTAAGCGCATATGTAGAATGTGGAAGCGATATTCTTCTGCTTGCGTTTCTATGTTTATATCATTTATCAGTTTAAGCACATACGATTAAATGTAAAAAAAGATATTTTTAATTGCGGATCCGAAAGAAATATTTATTAGTTGCATTGAGTTACGCAAAAAGAGAGCCGAGAATCAATCGATTGTGCTGAAGGTGCCGGCTGCTTCCGAAAGGGCCGAAAATGGCACAATGCACACTCATTTTCCATCACTGTCACACATACAATCTCACTATTCTGTTGACTTCGTTTTCCCCTTCCGATAACTTTTTGCTTCCGCGCTTGCCCAGCACCGCTGTGCAAAGCTTTGCACGCGCAGTCGCCCGCGACACATATGTGCTGATTTGGGCATCCCTAAAATAGATAAACGTTCAAAGAGCTTAATTTCATTGAAATATGTATATTATGCACACTTGTATTTGTTTGAAATGGTTTGTTATCGTACATTTTGTTAGGTGAAATTTTCAACTTTAACAACAAATGACTCGTAAACTATGAGTTTCCTCGCCGTCCGGTTTCCAGGGATGTGTTCGACCCCCTCTACGCCCTCCATACACTTTTCGCACTTTCTTTTGATGCATTTAACGCAAATAAATTGAAGAAATGATTATTATTTGTTTTTGTACATTTGTGATGTATTAAGAGAAACATATGTGCAAAATTGTTTATTTATTTGCAGTATTCCGGTCTTCAAAATTCTGCACAACAATTTTGTGAAGTTAATGCATATAAGATGGAAGAAAACGAGTAATGGAGTCCTTAGTTTGCGTGAAATGCATCAAAAGAAAGTGCGAAAAGTGCAAGTGTTTTTGCAAATAACTCTTTAATTTATTAAAAAAAGTTATTCTGAGCCACTGGATTATTAGTATTATACCACTCTCGAAATTTTTCGTCCAATTTTGGCCGTGTAAGCTTAAGTGCACTACTACCAAAAAGTAAGTCTCTGCCGTCGGATTATTATTATTGGCGCTAACACACGTCGATTGATACCACTCTCGAAAGGGCAGTTTACATAAGACTTTCCTCGCTTTGCTTGACAGTTAGAACTTTGACAACAAAGCGTGAAACGTAGAAGGTATGCTACAATAAACGCTTCAACAGCTTTTGCGTTCTCATTTTCTTCCATATTTTATACGTGTAAAATAGATAAAAATATAATAATATGCATTAATAATACCAATAATAATTCCTATTTACCTCATTTTTGTCATTAAACGCAAATGCAAGCGCACGAGAAAAGATACATGTAGACAGCTGATTGCCAAAGAACGCAAAACTTGAGAGTTGCAGTTGATTTTGCTTCGCTTTGCTTTCCTCGCATTCTATTTAGCAAGACTCGTATAAAATGATGTATTGATTATGAAGCAAAGCGAAGCAAAAGTCTTATGTAAACGCCCTGAAATCTTTCGTCCGTTTTTGGCCGTGAAAGCTAAAACGATGTATCCACGCAAAGTGATTCGCTCTCTCATTCGTGATTGGCGCCCGAATTAAGAACCGAATCACGTAATTCGCCATACAAAATTTTGAGAGCGAATCACTACATTTGTAGGTGATTTAGATCCAATCAACATGCGAATCAAGAACGATTCGTTGTTTCTCTAAGTTTTATCGATAATGGCTGTCAAAACACATAGACCACACACATCTCCACCAGCACAAACATTTGGGGTGTTCACAGTTCGTTCCAAATTGTGTCTGAAAATGTAGACGTCTACATTTTGAGACATCTATAGCATCAAACTGTGAGCACCCCTTTCTAGCAGTCGACGCAAAATCGTCTCAAAACTTTGCTGGTGTTGCCAGACATTTCTTCCTTGCGTGCATTTTTTATATGTCGCCTTTCGATTTTGTATCTGAAAAACTGTAATTATTTAACTTAATTACCAATTCGTAATATTTGTTATTTCTTTTCCTTGATTTGTTTCTTTTCATCAGAAATTGCGCTCAAATTAAATGCAAATACAGAAAACGTGCCCAATAAATAAAAAAATTTTCTTAGTACATTCCCTTCAAAACCAATGATTTTATGGTATTCATGAGAACGTTTTATTGTTTATGTACATACGTTTACGTATTTTACACTTTTACAAATTCATTCCACGTGCACATGTATTGCATTTAACGCAAATATGTATGCACACATTTTCAGGTATACATCTTAACAAAAACATATTTAAGTTATTATTAATGGATAAAAGAGACATTTTCTTTGGATTTAGTACTAAAATTTGACATTTTAATAGAATTTCAAGTGCTTATCAAAACTTTACGAGAAGATTTGACCATTTATCTTAATATTATTCAATTTTAATTATTTTTTGTTAAAATACGCTTTCTATTTTAAGAAAAGCCGTACAAATCCAAGGTTGAAACTTTGTGCAACATTAAAAAAACCAACAACTTTCGTAAAAATTTCGATCTATTTAATTCGATTTCCTAGATTTATTTTGAGTGTGTGGTTTTTTAGCCCATTAAATTTTAATACAAGTAAGTTTTTTAAGATTTCTTTGATGAAGGTGTTGCTAATTTCCTCCATATAAAAAAATCGTCGAACACACTTCGTATGGAAGAAAATGGCTGACATCGTCGACAAACCAAATTGCCAAGTTCAACGGTAAGTCCCAGCTACCTTAAACTTGCACTTTATTACACTAAAATTGAATGGGCTAAAAACTAAAGAATATTAATAAAGCTCGAAATTTTTACGACAGTATGTTGGTTTTTGGGTGTTTCGCAAAGATTTAATCTTGGGTTTATACAGTTTTTCTTAAAGAATACATTATAGTTTATAAACAGATAATTAAAATTATTGAATAATAAAATAAATAGTAAAACCTTGTCAATATGTGAGTGCCGTAAAGTTATTATATTTAAGAAAATCTCTTCTTATAACTAACGAAGACTTTGTTTCTATATGAAGCTGACTTTGACATTTTGTTTTAATAAAACTTAGTATCGAAAAGTTTCTTTAAAAATTTGGCTAGGCAATGTTATACGGGTTCGTTCAAGCCATTTTTCAAAACTTACAAAGGTAAATACGAACAGGCGAACTGTGAATTTTCAGAGCAATATATTTTTAGTATTCATTACAAAATTTTACTAAAAAGTACTGCGTAGTAGGAAAGTATATTGTAAATGAAATTGTATCAAACAAGTACAATTGTACCAAAAATGCCAACACTGTTCTGTATACATACTTTTTTTCTTTTTTACTTTTTTACTCTTATTTTATCTTTCAGCTTCGCTAAAAGCACTTCTACCAACGCTTGGCTTACCAAATTTACGCCAATTGATAAAATTTTGCGATTTAAATTCATTTTCAATAATGTAAATAACGATTCGTGTTGAATCCAAAATCGCCTCGTCTGAATAGGGATGGCAACTTTTTCACTTTCAACTTCTCATTCAACTACGTATTCAACTTTTGTTGCCTGTAAAATCGCCGCGTGCGAATGCCCTATTAGCTAACTCAAT
>NW_016157410.1:271736-274967 GCF_001687245.7 Rhagoletis zephyria | reverse complement strand
CAACTTTTGTTGCCTGTAAAATCGCCTCATGTAAATTCCCTATTATTGTGCATTTCTACGGTGGAGAAAATTGGGGTGTTCACAGTTCGTTCCAAATAGTGTCTCAAAATGTAGACGTCTACATTTTAAGACGTTTTCTAACCGTAAAATCTGTGGTGTTGTTGTTTCCCATACAAAATTGGAAAACGACGCCGTCTACAATTTGTCACACTCAAAGGTATGTTTTTTACGCGTCTACATTTTGCAACCTCGCAGCAGGGTTGCATTATGGCAATACTAATCACATATATGAGCGAATTAAAAAGTGTATACAATTTATAGCCGAAAAGTACATTTTTTGTATAGATTTCGTACTGAAGGAACGATTTCATTTCCCAACACTGATACAGAATGTAAACAAACACAGGGTTGCAAGGAAAAAAAGTTGAACGAGCTCAAAGTTGGCTGGCGACCAACTTTGTTGAAAGCGATTAGTTGAAAGGCCGTTCGGACGAGGCGATTTTTGCTTTCAACTAAAAGTTGCCTGAAAAATCGCCACGTGCAAATGCCCTATAATTAACTACTACAAATATTTGGGGTGTTCACAGTTCGTTCCAAATTGTGTCTGAAAATGTAGACGTCTACATTTTGAGACATATTTAGCATCAAACTGTGAGCACCGCTTTCTAGCAGTCGTCGCAAAATCGTCTCAAAACTTTGCTGGTGTTGCCAGACATTTCTTCTTTGCGTGCTTTTTTATATGTCGCCTTTCGATTTTGTTTCTGAAAAATTGTAATTATTTAACTTAATTACCAATTCCTAATATTTGTTATTTCTTTTCCTTGATTTGTTTCTTTTCATCAGAAATTGCGCTCAAATTAAATGCAAATACAGAAAACGTGCCCAATAAATAAAAAAAATGCGATTAGTATTGCCATAATGCAACCCTGCTGCGAGGTTGCAAAATGTAGACGCGTAAAAAACATACCTTTGAGTGTGACAAAATGTAGACGGCGTCGTTTTCCAATTTTGTATGGGAAACAACAACACCACAGATTTTACGGTTAGAAAACGTCTTAAAATGTAGACGTCTACATTTTGAGACACTATTTGGAACGAACTGTGAACACCCCAATTTTCTCCACCGTAGAAATGCACAATAATAGGGAATTTACATGAGGCGATTTTTAGTTGAATGCATCAATCGCCTGGTGTAAACGGCCTTTCAACTAATCGCTTCAATGAAGTTGGTCAGCTGCCAACTTTCGTTCAAGTTTTGGTTCAACTAATCGCCTTTGAAGGTTGAATCATGTAAATTCCCTATAAACAACACATTAAACATCAACCAAAAGCAAAGTACAAGAAGCACATTCTGAGATGGCACCATCGATTGCAATTTGTGCAGCGCACCGATATAGAGCAGTGGTGAATTCTCAGTTCGCAGACACTTCACGTGTAAGGCCCAGGGATTTTTCGATTCCGGCACGGGCGAGGAGAATTCGGAGCAGAGTTGCCGGAAAGTGCTGCTGCGATGATGAAAAAATTGTGTATTCGGGGGTGTGTGCTGGTGCTTAGCCGGAGTATCCGGGTCGATTTGGTGAACGTAGAACCGACCATCGTGAAATCGCCGGTCTGTTGCAAACTATGCCGCCCCAGTGTGGCCAGCAGGCACGAGTGACACGCAGTGTAAAAACCTTCAGATTTTCCAAAACGCCGCTCTACGAACCGCGACAGGGTGTCTTCTTGTGTCTTCCGAACAACACTTACACGACGGGACTACAATGCTCCAGGTAAGGGATCACAATATGTTACTGTCAAACCAGTTCCTGCTAGGCTGTCACAGAACAACTCACCCTAACTACAGCCTGACACAGAGAATTGTACCACCAAGACACGTAACAGAGACCCCTCAGTCACCTAGAAGCAGACATCGACCAACAACTTCACTTGCCACTCAGCCGCGAGGCATACGTTGAGGGAATCAATAACCTTCATCGCGAAGCAGTCATCTCCGCAACACAAGGACGCCACGAAAACATAGTCCTCGGTGGCCGGCCGCCTCCCATCTATTTGAGCGAATTCCAACTACCGCGCGAAACAAGAACCACACTGGCGCAACTCAGATCTGGCTGGTGCAGCCGCTTAAACTCTTACAGAACCAGATTAGGCCCAGAGATCGCTGACACCTGCCCAGCATGCGGAACTGGTCCACACAACACCGCACACTTGTTCGCATGCCCTACATATCCCACTCATCTGACACCCGAAGCGCTGTGGACTCAACCTATTGAGACTGCTCGCTTCCTGGGCCTAAGGTTGGAGGAGTCAGATGGGGAATACGAAGATGAATAAATAACCAACCAATTCTGGGACTACGTGCTGCTAACACAACAACAACAAAGAACAAGAAGCAGAGATGCAAAGTGAGTCACAAATGTGGCGTTTAAACAGGTTGATTCGCCGTTCATAATTGAGAGAGCGAACCACGCGATTCGGTTACGTGGAAACGCCGTTTAAAGAGCACTACTACCGATATTTCCGATGCATCGATATTTTTCCGACATTTCTAGTTATTCTAGTTAAAATTGTGGTTTGAGTGGTGTTACAGCTTCGTATATATTTGTGACCAAAGTTACCTTAAATTGAACAATGCCGCTTTTAATCAAAGATTTGGTAAGTAAAAGTAAACTTGGGCCATGGTGGCGGTGTGTAGAATTTAGAACGTGTGAAAACAGCGTTTGATAAATAGGATGTATGCAAGTATGACATCATCGTCCTCTGTGTATTTTTCGATTACTATGGTCTTTGAAATAAATCAACGCATAGAATAATGGTGCGGTTAAACGTGGGGGTGGGCTTTAGTAGTCAGCCACACCTTGTGTTTTACGAAAACCAGGTGGAATTAACAAATGAAACTTGGTCAGGATGTTAAGGGAGGTATCCTCTAAAACATGTATAACTAAAAAATATAAATAATATCATTGTTTATAAGTTATTTGTTGTTAAAATTTCTTAAGTCGTTCCACTTGGTTTCCTTAACAAAAAAGCATTTGTGCATACTTTTATATATATAAATGCACATAACACTGTACTTAATACTTTACACACTTTTCTTTTATTTTATCTTGTATATAAATCACTTTAATTAAACTTTTATCGACTTGTAAATTACATTGAATTTCACGCATATTTACAATAACACATGGTTGCAAACTGACACATAACATGTGTTGCCATATTGTACAAAACAAT
>NW_016157410.1:270174-270375 GCF_001687245.7 Rhagoletis zephyria | reverse complement strand
CACAGAAAGGAGAATTCTACTGCCTGAGGGTTATAATCCCTAGAGAAGGCCGAAGGCCGCCTACGCAGAAAGGTGTTCTCTGCAAAATGTGTTCAGCCCCTCTTCTTTGGCAGCACAGAAAGGACAATTCTACGTAGTGCGGGATATAATCCCTAAGAACGGCCGAAGGCCGCCTACGCAGAAAGGTGTTCTCTGTAAAAG
>NW_016157410.1:268407-270150 GCF_001687245.7 Rhagoletis zephyria | reverse complement strand
TTTTGCTATCTTATTCATCGTTTATATGAAAACTTTAACAATAAATTATATAAGAACTATAGGGTTGCTAGAAAAAAGGGGAGTACTTTTGAAATCAGGGGGTCCTATTCTACCCCCCCTCATCCCCCCTTTTTCTAGAATTTGCCGTCCGTCTACTAAAATTTTCCCAAACGTGGCAATGCGAGCGCTTGGAGAAAATTTTCCTTAAAGGACCGTACTGTTATTTAAAGGTCTGTCCTGCGTAGTTTTTCAAAACAGAAAAACCCCAAAATGTACTGATTTTTTCTTTTGTCCTGCCTTTACCCCGCATTTTCTTCGATATTTTAAAATTAACCTTTCCTGATCGAAATAAAAGCAGTGTCGATAACTAATTGAAATCTACATAAGGGTAATATTACGTTCAAATTGGCCCCATTTAACTTCCCAACAAGCATTTCAGTAAATGTTTTTAAAAATAACTCAAAGTAAGTTTGCTATAATAAGCGTTAAATAAGCATTTTTAATATTAAGCTTATTAGAAGTTTTTTCAAATAAACCTTTAATAAGTTTTGACAGCGAATGTTTATAAATAGCTTAAACTTATAAATGAAATGCAAATGCCAACGACATGAAGTAAATATAACATTTTTTCAATCGTAAGTGACGTGTTTACGTTTTTTAATATATATTATTAAAAGAAAAAATTAAATAAAACCGATGCGGTAAAAAAAAAATCCAATCCAGGACCCGCTGCGCTAATCGGTGGAGTACTCGAGTCTTCAAATGATGAGTTCTCCTTATCCTTTCTTAGTTTAACATTCTATTAAAAATGTATTAAATTTTTTTCAGTAAAGTTCATCAATGAGAATGGCGGCGATGATGGAATATAAAGCTGCATCGATGTCGTTTTTCCAATCTGCCAATAACCGCATTTAATTGAAAGCACGCAACAAGATGTCTGCCATTCTACGCTACTAGAAGATATAGAGGCTTCCTCTCTTCCACAGAGGCTCAAACGGTGGTCGGCAAATTATCTGAGTGGTCGACATTCGTCGGTAATGTTTAGAGACAAATCGAGTAAACTTAGAAAAATAAAACAGGGGGTTCCACTGGGTGGTGTCCTTTCCCCGCTACTGTTTAACTTATACATTTCAAAGCTCCCTCAACCACCAGAGGGAGTCTCGATTATCTCTTACGCCGACGATTGCTCGATCATGGCGGCGGGGAATGGAATTGATGACCTGTGTTCGAAAGTAAACGGGTATCTCTCCGAACTTTCTCGCTTCTTCACTGCAAAGTGTCTAGCCCTCTCCCCTACGAAATCCTCTGCGACCCTGTTCACAACCTGGACGAAGGAGGTCAGGCTACCGCTGGGAATTCACGTCGATGACACCAATTCCGACGGTGAATAATCCCAAAATACTCGGAGTAACATTCGACAGCCTGCTCTCCTTCTCTGCGCACGCAACCGCTATTGTCAATAAAGTACAGAGCCGCAACAAGGTCCTCAAGTCGCTAGCCGGCAGTACTTGGGGCAAAGACAAAGAAACGTTGCTGGCAACACACAAGGCAATTGGCCGGCCGGTTTTAAATTACGCAGCGCCAGTGTGGTCGCCGGGGACTAGTACGACGCGGTGGACGAAGCTACAGACTGTACAGAACACCGCATTCAGAACAGCGACAGGACACCTCCTGATGTAGCCCGAACATCACCTCCACAACGAGGCACAAATGCTCCCCATAAAGGAGCACAACATAATGCTC
>NW_016157410.1:265691-268367 GCF_001687245.7 Rhagoletis zephyria | reverse complement strand
GCAGTTCCTGATCGGGAGCCACAGAAGTGGCCACCCAAACAGACAGCTGCTTGCAGAGGAGCCCTCGCCTAGGCACGTCAGGAGGCATCTATATGAACTGACGGACGAAGTCCAGAGGTTCATCAAGCAACCTCTGGACCCGTCATCTTACCGACTGGCCCTAGACGAGACGGAGCTTCATCTGCCTCAGGAGACACGAACAACAATAGCCCAACTTCGCTCTGGCTACTGCAGCAGATTAAACTCCTACCTAAGTAGATTGAATGAGGATGTGCCAAATGAGTGTCCGGCGTGCGGGGAGACCCCACATGACTCGAAACATCTCTTCCCATGCCCGGAAAACCCGACAACCCTAACGGCTTTGTCCTTGTGGACCGACATGATAGCGGCTGCACGCTTCCTAGGGCTGCCGTTAGTGGAACTTGACGACAACGACTGAGATATCAACCGACCCGGGCGGGGTTGTTGTAGCCGCTAGCAGAAAGGTGTTCTCTGCAAAAGGTGTTAAACCCCCCCTTCTTTGGCAACACAGAAAGGAGAATTCTACTACCTGAGGGTTATAATCCCTAAATGCGGTCGAAGGCCGCCTACGCAGAAAGGTGTTCTCTGCAAAAGGTGTTCAGCCCGCCTTCTTTGGCAACACAGAAAGGAGAATTCTACTGCCTGAGGGTTATAATCCCTAAGTGCGGCCGAAGGCCGCCTACGCAGAAGGAATTCTACGCAAAAATACATTTGTAAAAAAAAATTTTTTTGTTATAAAACTGGTTTTTTCTATTTTTAATTAACTTTTTTATTCTTTATTTTTGAGAGTCTTCCTACTGAACATAGAAAACTGCTGCAGGCAGCGGTTAAGATACGGCGGGAGGGGAAGTTGCTGTCGGTTTTTACCCGCAGGGGTTTTGTACATGTGCGGCATGATACGAATGAGCCCGCAACCAAAAATTTGCAATGAGAGTGAACTGCAGCGATTTCGGTAATGCTCTTTGCTGTTATATATCTATGTTCTATAATTACTACGTGTGTTATACCTCTTATTGCGCTTCTTATTTTGTAAAGATGGCCATTCTTTTCAATTCTTTATCTTTGTTCTCTGTGAGTGAAGTTGTTTTTGCTTGCTCCTTGCATGAGTGTACAATATAGGGTTTCTAGCGCTGATGTAAACAGTCTCGCTAAGTTAAGTGTACTATGTATTCGTCAGAAGGGCCTTAACATAGTGCACTTCAACGCTCGTAGCTTGAATACTGATAAGATGGACTATGTTAGGAATGTGTTTGAATGTTAGTCAATTGATGTTATTTGTGTATCTGAGACGTAATTTGATGCGTGGCTTAGTGACTCCTCTGTTGACATAGGAAATTACAGTCTTCTACGTAACGATAGGGTCGGCAAGAGAGGTGGTGGAGTTGCTATTTATTGTAGAAGCCATTTACGGATGAAAAATTTAACAATGCCCTCAAGCCATGGCACTGAATTCCTTGTTGTAGATATAACAGGTAAAAACTTTAAAGCACTTGTTTCTTGTGTCTATAATCCGTATAAATCTGTTAGTCTTAGTCCGTTTTTTGATTTCATGTCTGCGTATCTTGTTGATTATAATCATATCTAAAATGGTAACACTGCAACGTTGTTGACGTGTTTGTAATCGCTCTGCGGAAAATTTTTAAAAAACAGCCGAATTGTTGGGATTTTTACCAGCGTTAGAGCCAGTGACTTAAATAGCGAAGTGCTAATAAACNGCCGAATTGTTGGGATTTCAACCAGCGTTAGAGCCAGTGACTTAAATAGCGAAGTGCTAATAAACTGTGCTATTTGCAAGCACAAAAATTTGTTTCANAGTCAATTGATGTTATTTGTGTATCTGAGACGTAATTTGATGCGTGGCTTAGTGACTCCTCTGTTGACATAGGAAATTACAGTCTTCTACGTAACGATAGGGTCGGCAAGAGAGGTGGTGGAGTTGCTATTTATTGTAGAAGCCATTTACGGATGAAAAATTTAACAATGCCCTCAAGCCATGGCACTGAATTCCTTGTTGTAGATATAACAGGTAAAAACTTTAAAGCACTTGTTTCTTGTGTCTATAATCCGTATAAATCTGTTAGTCTTAGTCCGTTTTTTGATTTCATGTCTGCGTATCTTGTTGATTATAATCATATCTAAAATGGTAACACTGCAACGTTGTTGACGTGTTTGTAATCGCTCTGCGGAAAATTTTTAAAAAACAGCCGAATTGTTGGGATTTTTACCAGCGTTAGAGCCAGTGACTTAAATAGCGAAGTGCTAATAAACTGTGCTATTTGCAAGCACAAAAATTTGTTTCATTTTGATTAAACAAACAAATAAATATAGCTAGAGACATAAAAGTGCAGTGAGGTGACAAAAACAATAAGGCGCGAAAATGGATAAATGCCATAAGTGCAAGAATCCAATTCGCGGTGACAGCGGAATCCGCTGTGATGGTGTGTGTGGTAAAGTGTGGCACTGGGCAAAAAAATGCTCTGAATTGGATGAGTACAGTGCGAATGTACTCAAAGAAAACAACTTTGTGCGCTTTATGTGTAACCAATGTCACACATACATGCATAACATCGATGAGGTGCTCCGAAATATGAACTTAACAATAGAGAAAAATAGTCAAAAGATCCAAGAGTGTAATGATGACTTCCAGGAGTCGCA
>NW_016157410.1:247941-265666 GCF_001687245.7 Rhagoletis zephyria | reverse complement strand
CGTGTATAATGACATAAAATAATTGCAGTGATAAAGAAATAATGTTATTTAAAAATTTCTGTAGAGCATTTTGTATTTTGTATTTAATATTTAATATTTATATTTTAAATCTAAAATCTAATTATAAGAATGTTAAATCTTTGTTGCAATATAAGTCTAACAGACTGTAAAAAATAAATAAATAAATAAATAAATAAATATCATTGTTTGTGGAGATTTTAATGTGAATACTCTTGTGCTTGACTGTTACAGTGAAAATTTCGTAGACAATGTTGTATGCGCGGGGCTCTCGATGGTAAACATGGTAATACCAACAAGATATGCGGTAAATTGTAGTCCAAGCCTACTTGACTTTTTTATTGTGTTTTAAAATTTGACCAAATTACGTTTTTATCTGACCATGATCTACTTTTTTGTTGCTTGGACATTAATGTTGAGCGGAGTCGTGACGATCAGACATTTTCGTATAGGGACTTCCGGAGTATTAATAAAGATGCACTTTTCTCGGACCTTGGCAGAATAGACTGGGCTGAATGCTGGTATTGTCAATCAGTTGACGCCAAACTTAACTTCCTTGTTAGTACTCTTAGAGATGCTTTCGACAAACATGTGCCTGTTCGCACTGTCCCTGTTAGATGTTCGTCTTGCCCGTGGTATAATAGAAAGGTTCAGTCGGCCATCAAATTGCGAAACAAGCTCCATTCACGTTGGAAGAAAAATCCCACCTTATCGAACTGGGATGCATTTAGATCGGCTAGAAAATTTCAACTTCCGTTACAAGGTGCGCAAAGCGCGCTTACTACGCAAATAAACTAAATTCCAATCTACCACCGGGTATCTTGTGGCGCAATATTAGTAGTCTTAGGGTACGTAGTAAGGAGAATGTGCGATGCACTCTATCACCTGACGACGTCAATGATGCCTTTCTTGGGTCATGTGTGTCTAATGTAGTAGGCCCCAATTTTGTTCCATGTAGTTGCTTGTGTTTCGAATGTTCGTCTTTTGAGTTTTCTACAGTAACCGAATATGATGTGAGTAGATGTGTTCTTGGTATAAGGTCTAATGCTGTAGGAGAAGATGGTCTTCCAATAAAGTTTATAAAAGTTACACTACCCTTTATCCTTGGAACTCTCACTCATCATAAATCACGGTGTAACAACCTCTCTTTTTCCACATTTGTGGAAAATTGGTTCTGTGTTACATGTCGCTAAAAGGAGCTCTGCAAATTGTCTAAATGATTTTCGTCCAATCAGTATTTTGTCTGCTTTGTCCAAAGTCTTTGAGACCCTTATGGCTGAACAAATTTCGATACGTATTGAAACACATAATCTCCTCTCTCCACTTCAATCAGGTTTTCGAAGAAGCCATAGCTGCAGCACTGTCATATTAAAAATTCTAGATGACATTCGGGGACCCTTCGATAAAAATCACTCAACCTTGCTCTGTTTATAGCCTTTTCTAAAGCCTTTGACTCGGTTAATCACGCGCTACTATGCACTAAACTTGAAATATACTTTGGATTTGGGAGAAGTGCTCTGCAACTTATGAGTAGCTATTTGCTTGGCAGGCTCCAACGTGTACGAATTGGTTCTGAGCTCTCTCAGCTAAAGGGGGTGCCTGCTGGGGTGCCTCAGGGATCTATACTTGGCCCACTTCTTTTTAGCCTATTACTAAATGACATTTTTCAGGTCTGTCTAAAAGCTAATCTCCATGCCTATGCTGACGATATTCAACTATACTTATCGGCTCCTCTGGGGCAAGCTGATCGATTGTGCGGCGATATTAATGCTGAGCTGTCCGCTATTTCCAATTGGGCGAATGCCAATGGTTTGCATCTCAATTGTGATAAATCACTTGTTTTGCCAATACTTAATAAGAAAAACATAGATTTCAGCTTTTTATCGCCGCTGATCATCGCTAACAAACCTCTGAAAATCGTCAGCAAGGTAAAAAATTTAGGGTTTCACAAGGTTCGAGCATATATCGCCGTGGAAGTGTAGCCTCTTGGGTTGTGAAATATCAGAATATTTTAAAGCCCCAAACTGTGTTTTTCTATATAGACTGATTGCTATGGAATCTCCATGTTACCTTTTTAATAAGTTAGTATTTACTAGGTCTGCACGGGTAACAGATCTAATTGTAATCTTTATTGTTTAGGGATTAAAATTATAATGTTAGTGTATTTATTTGTCCTTGTTTTTATTCTTAAGTTTGCAAATGTATGGATGTATGCTTTTCTCTTTGTCTATATTTAAATCAGCAATTTGTTGTACTATAAAAGATTATATCTTATTGTACTAATGGTTATACATTTAATAAATGAAATGAAATGAAAATTCAAAATCGCCCGATATCTAATTTGGTATTATTTCTTTTATTAAAAAATCCCACGGTTTCTGTTAGTTGGGTCATATTCCACTTCAAACTGCTCAGTTTGCTTAAGAAGGGCTGAACACCTTTTGCAGAGAACACCTTTCTGCGTAGGCGGCCTTCTGCCGCACTTAAGGATTATAACCCTCAGGCAGTAGAATTCTCCTTTCTGTGTTGCCAAAGAAGGGGAGCTGAACACCTTTTGCAGAGAACACCTTTGTATATTTTTAATGCTTACTGGGTTATATGCTATCTTCTTTTGACTCTCATTCTTTTGCATATTTTGGAGTTTGACAGCTGAACTCCGCCATTTAATTTGCTATGCAACCAAAGTCAGACGCGTGATTTTGAAGGTGTTTTTTATTTAATGAATTGAGATTAATTGGTTATTATTATTAATAAGCAAGTTATAACTAATCGAGTAAAGTGAAGGGGAATACAAAAATGTATTGGTGAAGTGGCTGCTTTAAGGAGAATAGGAGTAATAAATGTACGCTAATTTCCGAATTTTACAAAAAAGGGCATATTTCAAATCCAATTTTAAATAAATTAGTGACCAAAATTTACAAAAGTGAGTGTTAAAATCATGCGTAGACCCTTGACTACAAGTGTGTGGAATTTTTTTTTGGATCGGGCCACCCCTTTGGACGGAATAGCGCGAAATAGTTGTGAGCGCTACTAAACCCCACCCCCGAAAACCATCCGGCGAGGAAACGGGGAAAATATTAGTAGATGGTTGGCAAATTCAAGAAAAAGGGGAGGCGAAGTTTTAGTAGACGGACGGCAAATTCAAGAAAGAGGGAGGGAGGGGGAATTTTAGTAGACGGACGGCAAATTCTAGAAAAAGGGGGATGAGGGGGGTGGAATAGGACCCCCTGATTTGAAAAATGGCTCCCTTTTTTCTTGCAACCCTATCTTCTTTTTTGCCGCTGTAACCGCCTAAGCGATTTTGGCCGAGTTCAGCAAAGCACGCCAGTCGTTTCTCCTCTGTGCCAACTAACGCCAATTGGAAACGCCAAGTGAAGCCAAGTCCTTCTCCACCTGATCTTTCCATCGCAGTGGTGGCCTCACTCTTCCTCTGCTACCACCAGCGGGTTCCGAGTTGAATACTTTCAGAGCTGGAGCGTCGGTGTCCATTCGAACGACATGACCAAGCCAGCGGAGCCGCTGTATTTTAATTCGCTGCACTATGTCCATATCGTTGTAAAGCTCATACAGCTCATCGTTCCATCGTCTGCGGTACTCGCCGTCGCCAACGCGTAAAGGACCGTAAATCTTCCGCAAAATCTTTCTCTCAAACACCCCAAGAGCCGCCTCATCGGATGTTGTCATTGTCCATGCTTCTGCGCCATATACCAGCACGGGCATGATGAGTGACTTATAGAGCGTGGTTTTCGTACGTCGAGAGAGGACTTTACTCCTGAATTGCCCACTCAGTCCAAAGTAACACTTGTTGACAAGAGTGATTCTACGTTGGATTTCAATGCTGACATTATTATCGGTGTTAATGCTGGTTCCCAAGTAAACGAAATTCTCTACTTTCTCGAAATTGTAACTGTCAACAGTGACGTGGGTGCCAAGGCGCGAATGTGCTGACTGTTTGTTTGATGACAGGAGATACTTCGTCTTGTCCTCGTTTACCACCAGACCCATGCGCTTTGCTTCCCTATCCAACTTGGAAAAGGCAGAACAGACTTCGCGGTTTTTGTTACCGATGATGTCGATGTCATCGGCATAAGCCAGCAATTGCACGCTCTTGTAGTAAATTGTTCCTGAGCGGTTCAGTTCTGCAGCACTTGTTATCTTCTCCAACATCAGTAGCGCGATTCCCATTTTTCTTAACGACAATATTCGTATCGTTAGCTAACGATTCCGACAAGTTTCATTAATTGCAATTCTCAAGCACACTTTTAGCGAATGTTGTCGTTAGCTTTGACCGTTGTCTAACGAAATTTGTCGATAGCCTAGCTACGAATATTTTGGCGTTGAAAAGCCTAACGATAAAATTGGTTTAAGTTTTTATTGAGAAAAGTTAGGCAAAATTCATCGGTAGGCAAACTATTATAATAAAAAATAACTAATAAATAAACATTTATCACATATAGATGAGCTTATTATTATTATTATTTTTATTTATTACACTGTGAAAGTTGAAAACTTAGGCAAAGGTTTTGATAGTTGATCTCACTTAATTGGGGCACTCTAAATTCAATGGCTTCCCCCGTTTTGCCAGATTGGCTCCAGTGTTCGAGATAACGACACTTGAACATTTGCTCCAATTTTAACTTGTTTGTAAATAACTCAGTTTTTGTGTTGTTTTAATAAAATTTTTAACATTACTGATTTTTATAGTGAAGGTTATTTTAAAAAATAGTCACGTGATAAAGTTTAGTAAAATGACTAACGGACTTTGTCGGAGTTATTAAACAAAAAAAAACTTAAAAATTTAAACAAATTTTCAAGTACTGTTACGTCGAAAACTAGAGCCACAGCTGAATTTTTAGACGTGGAAAGCATAACTTGAAAATGATGTTTGTTGTAATTCATACTGTAATTGTGCTTATAATTTGTTAGTGTAATCTTTTACTTATATACGGCTAACACCACCTTATTAAATTCGCCTTGCACGAGGCTCTTATTGCAAAATAAAAATTCCAGCATCCTATGGTACTGCTCCGTAGTAGCTTTTGCGCTTCTGTTTTTTTTTCATATTGTATTTACAAACAACAATCTCGCAACAAATACGCGCAACAATAAAATGTTTCTTTTAAATATTGAGTGTCAAACGTCAATATTGCCATATTTGTCTTTGTAATTAACGACAATCCTCGTAAACTTCTTTATCGACATGTCTAACGAATTCTGTCGTTAAGTGTGTTTTTGAGAATAGCCTATTCGCTACTACAAGCTACAAACGTCGTTCACTATCAATAACGAATATCGGTCGTTAGCAAAAATGGTAATCGCACTACAGATTAAAGAAGTCACATGAAAGGGAGTCGCCCTGTCTGAAACCCCGTTTTGTGGCGAACGGCTCGGAGAGGTCTTTTCCAATTCTGACGGAGCTGGCGGTATTGCTCAACGTCATTTTACACAGCCGTATGAGTTTTGAGGGGATGCCAAATTCAGACATAGCGGCGTATAGGCAACTCCTTTTAGTGCTGTCAAAAGCGGCTTTAAAGTCGACAAATAGGTGGTGAGTGTCGATCCTTTTCTCGCGGGTCTTTTCCAAGATTTGGCGTATTGTGAATACCTGGTCTATGGTGGATTTGCCAGGTCTAAAGCCACACTGATAAGGCCCAATCAGTTCATTGACGGTGGGCTTCAGTCTTTCACACAATACGCTCGATAAGACCTTGTAACCTATGCTTAGAAGGCTGATCCCGCGGTAATTGGCGCGAATGGCGGGGTCACCTTTCCTGTGGATTGGACAGAGCACACTTAAATTCCAGTCGTCGGGCATGCGTTCATCTGACCATATTCTGCACAAGAGTTGATGCATGCACCTTATCAACTCCTCGCCGCCGTACTTGAATAGCTCAGCTGGCAGGCTGTCAGCTCCAGCGGCTTTGTTGTTTTTCAGCCGCGTTATTGCACTTGCATAATATTCCAGGGACCGAAAATAACAGTTATTTTTTTACCAGTTAAACTTGGCCTAATATTTTTTATTACGAAAGTTTTTCTGGATAATAAACAAACAGCTTATCAAAATTAAAAAAATTTGATATCATGTGAAAGAGGACTGAAATAGCTTTTATACAGAAATAACGTAGGAAGGTTACCACCTCTATTTACATATTATATCTTTTAATACTAAAGAAATTCATATACTTCACCCAAGGTTTGTTCTATGGTAATTAATTAATATTTTTTATTGAAATATTTTTCAATAGGTGACTTTGCTTGTTTAGACATTTCGGTTTTAAAGCTATTTAAGTCCTCTTTCATTTGATACCAAACTTGTTTAATTTGGATAGGCGGTTTGTTTATTGTCCGGAAAGGACTTTTAGTTGGGAATAAAAAATATTTGGCCATTTTTACTCGTAAAGAAAATAACTGTTAGTTTCGGTCCCTTCAATATTCGCATTCGCAAAAGATCCGCATTGATTATTGCGAATGCGAATGTTAAAATTTACGCGGAAGCTCCGCGGTTGCGAATGCGAATATTCGCAACAACCCTGCTCTATACTACAAAAAAAATAGAGTGTGAATGCAATTGATGCAAACGTTGACGTCAGCAGCAAGCTGACTGAATTTGTGGTGACTACAAAGTCACACTGAATCCTGCCTTAGTGGTCGACGAACATTCGCTTCCCACTATTGACGAACTTTTTAGTGCCATGGCGGACGGCGAAAAGTTTTCTAAAATTAATATGTCTAATGCATACCTACAACTCGAAGTGCATCCTGACGATCAACACTTACTTATCCTTAGTACACACAAAGGGCTGAACAAACCAACCCGTTTGATGTTCGGAGTAGCGTGCGCACCAAGTGGCAAAGATTTATGGAATTAACCCTCAGCGACCTGCCGGATGTAACTGTATTTCTAGACGACATAAAAATCACAGCGATGATGAAACACATTTACAACGCATTGAAAAGGTTTTACGCAGGTTAAATGAGCACAATATGCGCATCAATCTGAAGAAGTCAGAATTTTTGCGAGACCGAATTGAATATTGCGGCTACGAAATCGATAAAACCGGCATTCGCAAGTTACGCAGCAAAGTGTTTGCGATACAGAATATGAAACCACCGACTACAAAGGATGAATTACGTGCAGTTTTAGGTCTGATAAACTATTACGGGCGGTTCGTTCAAAATTTAGGCGATGTTGTTTACCCGCTGAATATGCTGTTACGTCAAAACGTGCCATTTAAATTTAATGCCAGATGCGTTGAAGCCTTCGGAAAAATAAAAACTTTGATGCAGTCGGATACTATCCTAACACATTACAACCCAAAGCTGCCCTTGGTATTGGCAGTGGATGCAAGCCCTACTGGGGTTGGTGCAGTTCTTAGCCACACGTTCGCAGATGGCAGCGAAAGCCCAATACAATTTGCTTCGCAAACGTTAAATGCAGTACAGAAAAAGTATAGTCAAATAGACAGAGAGGCCTATGCTGTAATTTTCGGCGTAAAGAAGTTTTATCAATACATTTTTGGTACAAAATTCACCTTAGTGACTGACAACAAGGCGATTGCCCAAATTTTCTCACCACAAAAAGGCTTACCCACATTATCAGCTAAGCGTATGCAGCACTACGCAATATACTTAGAAGCTTTTAATTATGACGTACGACTTAAGAAAAGCCAAGAGAACGCGAATGCTGATGCGTTGTCGCGATTGCCTTCTTCAGACACGTACGCAGCTATTGAAGAAGTTGACGTGGTCGAGATGGAGTTCATCCAGNGTCATCCAGAACTTACCAGTGAAAATTGATTGTTTGTCCGAAGCCACAAGCAAGGATACGGAGGTTGCTAATTTACTTGAATGTTTGAAACACGGAAGATTTTGCGAACCAAAAGACAGATTCGGTATACCACAAGTTGAATTCACCTTACAAAAAGGATGTCTGCTTCGTGGTATTCGTGTCTACATACCTAAAAGCTACGCGACAGGGGTTTGGAGGAACTACATACTGGAAATGAAAATGCTTGTACGCGCCTATTGCTGGTGTCAACATATCGACGATGACATAGAAAAGCTAATTTCAGACTGCGCAGCCTGCCAAAGTACGAGACCTAGTCTTAGAATGGTTCCAGTCCATCCATGGCTGCCCCCAGGTAAAATATTTGAGAGGGTACACGTTGATTACGCGGGGCCAGTTTGTGGCAAATATTTATTTGTACTGGTTGATGCTTTAAGCAAATGGCCGGTCGTAAAAGCAGTGAACAACATGACCACGGAAACTACAATATAAGAATGCAGAGAAATTTTTTAAACATATGGCATACCCCGTGTCATGGTCAGCGGCCATGGAACACAATTCAACTCCGAAAAATTTCTATCTTTCCTAAAGTCAAATAGAATTGTACACAAGCAAGGCGCTCCTTACCATCCTGCTACTAATGGGCAAGCTGAAAGATTCGTCCAGACCAGAGGTTTCCAAACTTTTTTTCTCGTAGGCCCCTTTCAAAAATTTACTGGTTTCGGTGGACTCCTGCTGATACATTTCTAAATATTCCCAAAGCTCGTAAAAAAATTAAATGTGAAAATAGGTGCGTTCGCGTAGCTGTTAATTGTTCAAGTTTAACCAAAACTTACAGGTTTTTGCGTTCGCGTACGCAAAAAACTTGCAAAGTAGCGGAAATTGAGAGAGCAAAGTGACATTTCATTTTGAGGGGAAGCTGTTAGTTTCTGTTGGAAAAATTTTTGCCAACAGCAATTTGCCAACAGGGAAACAGCTGATCAAAAACAGCTGGTTGGCATTTACGCAAATCACAAAATTGAATTTGATGGTTTGGAAGATAAAAATTACAAAATGCGACTAATTAAACTTGTAAGAAATAAGTAGTTATTTGTTTAATCAATAAACTGTGTCAGTATAACACTTTGCGACGACTTTTCGTACGTTTTAAATTTTACACATTTGTATGTAAACAAAAATTATATCAGCTGTTCGTCTAACTTGCAAGTTTCTGCAAATTTTCTGTTCGCGTACTATTTTGGATATTTCTCTCTTGTGAGAGAACAGATGACATTTCGCCGGAATTGGGCAGTTGGTTGGTTTCTGCTGGAGATTTTAAACGAACGCACCTAATAAGATGTAACAATGTAAATTTGCATCGCGGGTGAATTCAAAAACTAAACTCAGAGGGACCAAAATAAGGGTAAAATATTTTCTTGTGTTCTATTTATAAAAATAATGTGATTACACACTTGTAGATTTAAAAAAAATAGAACTCGTAAATACATCAAAATACTCTCTCGCTCGGAGGAGTTATATTTTTTAAGAGCACTGCGGGCGCTACCGTTATTTACATTATCTTCACCATAAACTCATCAAATGTTCGGCTCACTCATGACTTTACACGTGGAGTATATGTAAAATAGTTTATTTGTATTAATGGCATCATTTTTATTTTTATCGCTCCGAGTTTTAAAGTGACACATATTTAAAACACAAAACTTAAAACATCAAAGCGGCTAAGCTTTTTACGCCAAACTTTTAATTCAGAAACTGACAATAGAGAAAAGAACGAGCTAAAAAAAAATCGATGACAAATAGCCAAGCAAGCAAGAGGCACAAAAAGTGTTCCACCGTCTCATCTTCTTCAAGGCAAGAGGGGCAAATGGACTTGTCATTTACGCCTATCACAGTCAGGTGTTTGTGCCACGTGAAGTGACTAGTCAGCAGTCCAGCAAGTTGTCTGCAGTGTCGTCTGCTCAGTGAGAGCAAAAAATTAGATAGACCTTGTGAGATTGAAGGCAACATGAGTTTTGCCCATCTGCATCCCCTCGATGCCTCTCAGTCTTTGCTGAGCGAAGTATTCACCCAGTTACTGATGGGGGCTTCGATTGCCGAAGGTGGGAGTGCTAAAACTGGTTGCGGACCGAGGAGTGCCTGGTCTGAGCCAACTCTGGCCAAATGATCAGATGTCTCATAATCAGGTACTCCTGAGTGACCTGGCACCCAGAGTAAAACAACCTCGTTATGTTCACCATCATATTTTAGTCGAGACTTGCATTGCCGAACTAGTTTGGAAATACTTAAATAGAGGGCTGTCCAATGCCTTAAGTGCAGCTTGGTTGTCACTGCAATCACGTAAACCCCTTCCTCTCCACCTATGTTCCACCACGTAGTCCATGGCTTTGAGTATTGCAATTACCTCAGCCTGGAAGACCGAAGTATATTCCCCTACAGAAAAGTGAAGGTTATCTCCATTAACTTCGAAAAAGACCTCATATCATGACCCAGATTCAGTTTTGGAGCCATAAGTGAAGATTGGACAATGTGTGAGTCAGGTCTCAGCGATGGAATCAAACCAGCATTCAGTCTTAGTGAACTCAACATTATATCTTCAAAAAGATAATGGTGGCGTACTATCCTGTAGCATTGAAGAGACACAAGTGCTTAAATCTCTTCGCCGCGCCCCACTCATTGTCATATCAGCATCCGGTTCTTTTTAGTATGCAGGTGGCCTTTAAGGCTTCCCCACGTATGAAAACACAAGGTGACGGTAAGTGCAGCAGTGCGTCAAGAGCACTATACACCACTCAAACAAATTAAAGTTAAATAAAGAGGCTATCAAGCAACCATTTTGGTTCTTTAGATCGAAACCAAATAAATTTTCGTGGACCCCCATTTACAACTCATGGACCCCTATTTTTTTCACGTCACCGTGGACCCCGCCGAGTCTCCCGTGGACCACTTTGGGATTCACTGGTCCAGACTATAAAAAGCAACCTAAAGGCCGCTGGGGCGGAACCGCAAACCCTAAGGAGTGAACTGGCGAAAATATTACTTGCTTACAGACGTGCGATACACCCGTGTACTAAGAAAAGTCCGGCTATGCTGATGTTCGGACGACAAATTTCATCGTGTCTTGATCGCTTGTTACCAGAAAACAATATTGAGGTAAAAAACGAAATTTGACAACCAAACAATTTAAAGTGGGTGATAGAGTCGCCGTACGAGACTATCTTACGAACAACAAATGGCAGTTCGGGAAAATTACTGCTGTTTTGGGAGTTTTGCACTACTCGACGATGGTCGTATCTGGAAACGCCACGTGGATTAGATTCGAAAAGTTGGTGAGGACCTAAACCGTGACACGTTAATTGAGGTATTGCCACCAGAAGAAACTGAGGGTGCTAATTCGGTTATGAAGAATTCACCAGAACCATCGGTTATGAAGAATTTACCAGAACCACAACAATCCTTAAAAACAACCAAAACTGACTCAACAGAAGTGGCAAAATCTCAGCAAGAACAACAACAAACGACGGAGCCGATAAAAACAACAACAACCGTTGGTAACGACGTAAAACGTTCATGTCGTACGCGAAGACCACCGCAGCGACTGCAATATGGGAATCAGAATGAACTTTTAACATTACATTTCTTAATTATATAGTGAAAGTTTTTATGGAAGTTTATTTTGAAAGCACATATATGAAATAGATAGTTAAACTGTTACCAGGCGGTGTTGGATATTAGGCTGGGAGAGATGTTATATACTGTATACTTAATCAATATTTAAGTATGTAATTGCAGCATACGACGTATTGTAGCGTACTAGTAATAAGCACAAAATAAAAAGAAGCAACGACTAGAAGTCAGTCAGCAAATAAACGCGTGCATATTCACTTCGCTTGAAGGAGCCTTTTTCCTAACATATGGTATATCGATGGATCAAAGATGGAAGACGGGAGTACTGGGGCAGGCGTGCTTGGACCAAGGTTCCAGAAAAGTCTGCCAGTGGGCTCATACCCAACCATATTCCAGTCGGAGATCTTCGCAATCGAAGTCTGTGTTCGAGAATGTCTTCGGAGGACAAACGGGGCCAGAATAAATATTATATCGGATAGCCAGGCAGCACTAAGGGCCTTAGACTCATTTAGAACGACATCAAGGCTTGTGGACATTTGTAAAACTCTTCTGAATAGCCTAGCAGCCCATAATAGAGTTACGCTGTGGTGGGTCCCTGGGCATGAAGGGTTTGAAGGCAACGAAAGGGTTGACTATCTCGCAAAACGTGGGGCCCAAACGCGAATGCATGGTCCCGAACCTCTCTGTGGTACATCTACAGGATACACTGCAGAACTACTTAGGAGTTTGACTCACCGGCGTAAGTCAAATCCATAACTCCTTCCAGGAGGAACTCAGAAAGACTCCGTGAACTCAGCCGGGAGGGTCTTAGGACTATTACAGGCTACCTGACAGGACACTGCAAGTTAAGGTACCATCTGAACAAAATGGGGCTTTCTGTAGAGACGGATTGCAGGTTCTGTGGGCTGGCGAAGGAGACCTCAGCACATTCTGTGTGACTGCCCGCGTATCATGAATAGCAGACTGATGCACCTTGGGGAACGATTGTCTTCTCCATCCAAGATTTGGAACACGGCACCCTCCAATGTGCTTAATTTCTTGAATAGCCTAAGGTTGGAGTGACTACAATCAGGGTTTAGCACAATAGATCTTTTAGGTCGCAGCGCGAGTATACCCGACGTACTAATAATAATAATAATAATATCATGTATAATCGGTAAAAAATTTCATCGGCGGAAAATTTCGTTCAATGGTCTGATTCACTTTGACATGAATGTGGAACATTTTCGGGTGAACGGCATTTCACATAGAAATTTCAAAGTTGGAATAACATCTCGTCGCCTGGGATTGTCGTATGTTAATTTCGGCAGGTTGTGGGAAATCGCGATTGAAGTTTGGAATGCAATTTTTCATAAACGCGAAGGTAGATTTTCTTTAAAGTCTCTGAAAATGTTACTAGTTCACAAAATTATTAAATTATTTAATTTTAATTTTTATTGTTAATTACTTTTGAGTTTATGAAGGCTTTTCTTTAGTAAAATTTTGTAGTAAGCGTCATTTGTCCACAATTTGGCAGCCACTTTGTATGAAATACGACAAAATATGATACAAATTTCTACTAAATTAACGACACTTTTTACTCAATATCTCGGAACTAAATGAGTTTTGAGTAAGTTTTATATACAGCATGTAATAAATAAATAAACTTTTTAAAGTTTCATAAGGCCCTGTCTCCACAGGAAAACACTGATGGCTTGATAATCATGTGACAAGATATATTTCCAATGGAGACCGCTTATTTCTCATAGGCTCAACCATTTACAGTACCTCATCTAATCCTAGAGAGCCCAAAAATTTGAGGAGATCCCCAGGGATTAGCGATTGTATTACTTCGTTACTTGGCCAGTAGTGGCCCAGGTGCCTCTCCCGTCTGCTCGCGACCGCCACGCATTCGCT
Organism: Rhagoletis zephyria; assembly: GCF_001687245.7. NCBI lineage: Eukaryota > Metazoa > Arthropoda > Insecta > Diptera > Tephritidae > Rhagoletis > Rhagoletis zephyria. The sequence goes on along the minus strand of NW_016157410.1, from coordinate 252,342 downwards.
AAGCAGGTGCACGGGAGTCTCCTCGGTCACGTCGCAGAAACGACATAGGTCGTTGGACCAAATCCCTAGCTTGTGTAGGTGGCCTCTCAGTCTGCAGTGACCCGTCAGAAAACCTGTTATAATCCTTAGTTTCCTTTGGATAGATTGATAACTGCCCTGTACCTCGTGAGGTTGTAGCCTCCCAGTAGTTGTTTTGCTTGACGTAAACCTGTAGTGTTGCGCCAGTGTTGATTCCTTTGTATGTTCCTTTCTTTCCTGAGCTCTTCCTTGATTGTACTGGGTCCAATCGCTAGGAAGGGCTCAGGCCCTATAGGCGACGAGGCGGCCGCCAATCTAGCTAGTCGGTCCGCTTCTTCGTTGCCCGCAACTCCTATGTGTCCTGGTACCCAAGTTAATTGGATTTCGTTGTGCTCTGCCAGGCTGTTGAGCCTATCTATGCACTCAAGAACCAAGGATGACTTGACCTCAAATGCTGAGAGGGCCTTGAGTGCCGCCTGGCTGTCGCTCAATATTAAGATTCTCTCATTACGGTAATTCCTCCGTAGGTTAATCTCTGCACACAGACTGATGGCATAGACCTCCGCCTGGAAGATACTCGGGTACGCCCCCATAGGTACCGAGAGCTGTAGCCTCGGCCCGTAGACGCCAGCCCCAATGCCTTCCGGAGTCTTCGAGCCGTCTGTGTACCATTGCAACGAGCTCGATTGGATCAGCCTCTCCATGAGAGAGGAGCTCCAGGTCGCCTTGGTGCAAAGCTCTATTTTGAAATTCCTGTCAAAGTTAACCACCTTAGGCCTGTCGTCTCTGGGGAGTAAAGCTAGCGGAACTTGGGAGCCTAGCTTGTCTCTGTTCCTTAATGATATAGTTCTGCCCCTGCCAAAGCCTTCCCTCGCGAAATTTAGTAGAGTTCGCTTTGCAGCCTGTTCTATGGTAAGGTACAGCGGCTCGAGCTCGAGAATCACCTCCAGCGCTGCCGTCGGACATGTGCGCATTGCCCCCGTGATGCATACACATGCCAGCCGTTGAAGCTTGGTGAGGGATTGCCTCACCGTGGTGAGGGTGGTTCTCGAGGCCCAAGCCACTGCTCCATAGGTGACTATTGGTCTAACTATCATGGTATACATCCATCTCAGAATCCTGGGACTGCAGCCCCAGGTCTTTCCTGCCAGGCGTTTGCATACCATTAGTGCCCTCGTAGCTTTGGAAGTGACCGCGTCAACATGTGCCTTCCACAGAAGTTTAGAATCCAGGGTTAGTCCTAGATATTTGACTTCGGTGGCGACGTTGATGGCGACCCCATTCAAAGAAATGTTCCTCATGCCTGGAAGCGTTCTTCTTCTAGTGAAAGGGACAATAACCGTTTTAGAGGGGTTGATGCTGAGGCCCATGTCCGCGCACCAGCCTCTTGCCAGGTTTAGTCCCCTTTGCACTATGTCACATAGAGTGCTCACGAACTTTCCTCTGGCGATAATCACGATGTCATCCGCATAGCCTTGACAGCGGATGCCATTGTCCGTGAGAATCCGTAGAAGTTCGTCCACAACTAGGCTCCACAGGAGAGGGGATAAGACTCCTCCCTGCGGGCAACCTTTCGTAGTTTTTAACTGTACCACGCTGTCCCCGATATCGGTTTCAGCGATTCTTGAATTTAGTAGCCTGGCTATCCACCTGCGGATCGTTGCCTGCACATTGCGTTTTTCGAGTGCCCGGTCGACACTGATATGAGAGGTGTTATCAAACGCCCCCTCAATGTCGATGAAGGCACAGAGTACTGTTTCCCCACACTCAAATGCATCTAGTACTTCCGTAGATAGGGTGTACAGTGCGGTGTCCGTAGACCTGCCCACTCTGTAGGCATGTTGGTCGGGGTGTAAAGGCACCTGTTTAAGGGTGCTGTTCCTGATTTCATGGTCGATCACCTTCTCCATCGCCTTAAGCAGGAAGGAGGTAAGGCTTATCGGCCTGAAGGACTTAGCTAGAGAATAATCTCTCTTTCCTATCTTCGGGATAAAAATGACCCGAGCCCTTTGCCACGCCTCGGGGATGTGAGCGAGCGCTAGGCTAGCCCTCATGATGTTCACGAGGTGTGGAAGTAGGAGCTCCTTGCCCTGCATCAGCAGCACTGGACTGATGCCATCCACCCCCGGGGATTTATACCGGTCAAAGGAGTCCAACGCCCAACAGACTGATCGGTGGGTAAATAGACTCCTAGCCAGCTTCCAGTCCACCGGGGACGGCCTGGTCCGTCGGCACGGTGTCTCTCCCGAAGTGGGAGTGGCATCCGGGAAATGGGCCGAAAGCAGGGCAAGTGCCCTTTCCTCTTCGTTGCCTGAGTACGTGCCATTGGCTAGCTGGATTGCTAGTCTGGTATCTGTATGGTCCCTTGCCAAGGCCTTGTGTAGCCTGGCAGCTGAAGGAGTCGATGAGATGCCCTCACAGAACTTCCTGAAACTGTCGCGTTTAGCCCTCCTGATTTCTTTACTGTAATTATTTAGACTTGCTGAATACTCAGCCCAGCGCCCAGTGCGCTTTGCTCTATTAAATAGTTTGCGTACCTCCTTTCTGAGCACCGATATCTTCCGAGACCACCAGTTGGGCTGCGCCTTCCCTCCTGGTTTTGTCTCCGGTCAGCTTGAGTGAAAGGCATCTACAATGGCGCCATTTAAGTCATTGACGGTGCTCTCTAGGCTCATGCAGTTAGTGTACCTGTTCCTAGACTTAATTCCAGTAAGGTTTGACTCTAAAGTTTCGCTGTACTTTGTCCAGTCAGTTTTCCTGGGGTTCCTGTTTGCCTGCCTAGTTTTGACTTCTACTCCCAGTGCAAACTGGATAATCCTATGGTCTGACAGTGAGGGCTCCGATGAGACCCCCCACTGGGTGACCAGAGGGCTAGCCAGTCTGTTGCTAAGCGTGATGTCTAGTACCTCCTCTCTAGCCCTCGTTACAAATGTCGGTGTTTGGCCAACATTGTGGATGCTTAGTTCCTCACTTAAGATGTACTCTAGGAGACACTCACCTCTTCCTCGATTGGGGTCTCCTGCGACTCCGACTCCTTGCTACCTGTCGCCTTTTGTCGCCACGGCCTCACCGTGACGAAACTGAACCTATAATTTAGGTTGAAGCCAGCCCTCTTGATGCTGACGTAAGATTCCTCATCTATGCCCAGAAATAGTCTGAGCCCGTTGTCCTCTACGGAGCTGGACACTACCTTCCACGCAGAGATGTGGATGCCCTCATTCTGCGCTTTTAGTAGCCCCAACGCAAACTCCGCCGACTTGTCGGCGCTCCTTGGCAGGAACACCGTGATGTTATGCACTGGAGGGATGTCATCCCCCCTCTTCGTGCACATCTCGGGTCCCTTCCAGCCCTCAAGTGCGGTGCTTTCTTCACCAGCCAGGTTGCTGTTCTCTCGTCCCTGCAGTCTACCAGGAGCATGCCGGATCTGAAGTACACACCACAGAACACCAGCGGGTGCGACCATCCTTTAAAAACTTCTTCCATAATGGCATCCTGGAGTCTGGTTAGGTCTTCCGAGCTCAGGGCAGCAGCTGGGTACTCACAAGGCAGCACAGCTACCCGAATGCCTTTGAGGGCTTCCGAATAGCTGGGTTGCTGAGTGGAACCCCCCTGCGCCTGTCCCTGCTCGATCGGCCCGCCCAGGCTCCTAGACCATGAGTTCGGAGGGGGTGGCTGCTCCCGCTGCCGTTTGGTGCCCGGTGTCTCTGGCGGAGTTACCTGGTTGCTACCTCTTTTGTTGGAGCCTGTTGGTTCCTCGCTTTTCCGCTTTTCAGCGGGCGCGGGTCTGGGCTGCTGTTGTCGCTGTGGCCCGCTCTTCTGCTTTTCAGCAGGTGCGGGTAAGTGTGCCTGTTTGTTGGGCCCGCTCTTCCACCTATCGGCGGGTGCGGGTTTGTCGCCTTTCTTGTGTCTTTCACGTCCCTCATTCTCAATCTCCATGCTGACCTCTGCCATGGCTCTGGCTTCGACTGGGGGTTTGCCTTGCCCGAGGTACCGGAGGTACCATTTAACCCCGGAACCGCTTAAGCCCTCTCGAAGCCGATCGTCTAGGGACCCCGGTTGACCTGGCTGCGGCATCGGCGGAGGCTTGGCCCTGCGGTGCTTCCTACTCCGTTGCTTCTGCCACCCGGAGTCGTCGGACGCTGCTGAGGCGCTTCTGCTGTGTGACCTATGGAGTCTCTCCTTCTCCGCCCGGTGACCGCTTTCGGAGCGGCGCCGGCTCTTGGAGCGCTGCCGGCTCTCTGAGCGGTGTCGACTCGTAGAGCGACGCCGACTACCCGAGCGATGCCGGTTCTTGGAGCGGTGACTACCATCGGTGCGGTGGCTGCTGTCTGACCTTGCTGTCTCTCTGTACCTGCAATGAGAACTGCCGGACCGGTGTTGCGG